>NC_065514.1:24154799-24238225 GCF_006386435.1 Epinephelus moara | reverse complement strand
TGGGGGACTGTGTGAAGAAATGGTTGACATTCCTACACGGTTCATACTACATTTTTGAAAAAAGCCTTAAATGGAAGCTGAGAGTCTGCACTTTAAGCAGGTATTCATTGTTTCATTTAAAACCCATTGTGGTGGTGTACAGAGCCAAAATGACGACAACTGTATCATTGTCCAAATAATTATGGACCTGACTGTATATAACATGTTCAATTTCATTGGAATGTGAAGACTTGAACTAAATTTTATGACCCGCTTACACCAAATGATCAAGATAACGGGAGCTCACCACAACTCTAGCAAAACTCTGACACTGGAAATTTGTCTGTGATAGTGAAATCACTTAAAAAGTGGTTTGGTGTGAGGCTGGCATTAGTTTTTGCATATAAGATATTTACCTAAAAACCACAAATTCCAACCTCATGATGGTGCTAGAGGGAAATTCAGGAGAATACCAAACTTATACATCTACACCAACCAACAAACCAACATACAGCAGAAATATTCAGCGCTCAAATACCAAATGTAATGGTCAGAAAAGTCAGTTGCTGATTTTTTGATGGGGGATCAGTAAAGGCACAGGCAGTCATCTCATGGGAGTTGGTCTGAAGCAGATATATGTCTCCGGGTATAGATTGATATATATATGTATATTCAGCATATTGATCAGGATGACAGGTTTACTATTCTACCAGGCTCTCGACAAGCCTCTGCGGGCTTTGTCTTGGTGAGATCTGAGATGAGCTCTTCCCTCCAGTTCTATTTGATTCAAGCTTTGTAAGCTCTCAGTAAACACAAGGGAAAGTACTGCGGGAATAACATTTCCTTTATAAACTCATAAATTCATAACATTCGAGCATCATATTAGGATGGCTACAGTACATAAACAGGATATCTGCGATGCACCCACAGCGCTACAAGGTGCCACACTCTCTCCAAGGTCACACTTCATCTCTCCACCAAGGCTGTCATGCAATCACGAGAAATAAATGAAAAGCATGCCACATCCTGAGGGGGGAAACCACAACAAACACTGGGCTTCTGTGGGCTTCTGAAATCATACAAAGGGAATTTTGAAAACCGTCCATAAGGTCTCAGAAATCATAATACTTTTTAAATTATTCTTCTATTATATATTATTTTTATTTCTTCTTCTGGCAAGAAAACTGCCAGTCATCTTTGGAAATGTCCATGCCTGTTCAATATGACAATAATATAATATGTGAATTTCATCTTGGGGTGAATTTTTCCTTGAGGTCAAATCTCAGGAATCAAATCCAGCACTCCAGGCAACACAGTGACCCATATTTCTTTGAGTGACCAGTTCTCTCACATGACTTGGTTGTTTCACTTCACCCAGTTCTGGGTAATGCTCTTTTTTCCTGGTCTCTAATGCTGTTTCGGATGTTGCAATAGGGTGAAGTCAGGTAACTTAAGACATCAGGTAAAATGGGGCATGTAAGGTTTTACATCTGGGGCTTGTTAAATGTTAGCAGCCAGATCACCGCGATACATGATACTGCATTGTTTCTGCGAATGTCCTTTACAAAGAGTAAAAAGGAGGAAAAAAATATTGGTCCCGGAACTTGAAAGATAAGCCATATGGCATGTTTATTTTCTCTTTTTGGTGATATGACCATTGCAGCTTAATCAATGAGGGTATAATGCCAACAATGGTATGAAGGATGCACAGTGTAGGATGTTGTGTTTCATTAACCGTTTAATTCATAATCAAAATAAGATCTTAAATTAAATACCTTTAGACCGAGCAAGAAATTCTCTAAAGCAGAATCATGTTGCCATCTTATGACTGTTGCTTCTCACAAAGACACATTATTTTAGCCAAGCAAAGGACGGTATGTTATCACTTAAAAGTACCTTTATATATAAGGTACAGAGTTTCTATTCTCAGCAGTTGAGAGGTAAGGATTCCTTGCAAAGGATAAAGTTTGTTGTTAATGGGCAGGTTTTTGTTAGATATCCTTGACAAGTGAAAAGGAGAATAAAAGTTCTTATATCATTTCTAAACACAGCTGTCTGTAACACTTAAAGCAGCTCTATATGATATTTAGAGTGTATCTATGATTCTGAGGTTGACTGCACACAGCTCTCAACATTGAGGTGACTGAGCCGGTGGCTAGCAGATAATGATGCTAACAGTGCAAACAGTGCTAACACAGCAACAGTGCTTAAAGAGCTAATGGTGTTAACCGGGGTAACTGGAGGTTAGGCATTAGCTTTTGCGACACCTTCACTGTTTTTAGCACTGTGTGAGTGCACTGTGTGAGTGCAGTGGTTATCTAGCCATTGAGATACACAAACAGGACAAAGCGGGATTATACTTTTGCACTGAATTGACATCATATGCCGTACCCTACGCAGTAGCCTGATGTGCACCTCCCCAGAAATGTAACTACACATTGCAGCGACACAGACCTCAGAGCTATTGTAAGGTGAAAACCATTTCCCTCAGTGGAAACAAAGCTTTATTTACTTTAATTTCACAGATAAGAAACAATAAATTGTGACGACAATAAAGCCTCCAGCATTTTAAGTCTTGTGTGTGATTTATCCTGGCTTGGTATGAGTAGAGAAAATCTCTGCTTGTCGCTAGGCAAAACAATGTAAAATGCTATAGGGTTGTGCTAACAACATTAGCATGTTGTATTTGTTTGGAAAACGTATTTAGTTGTGTCGGTGAACCTTGTGAGCTGTAATGGAACCCAATATTGTAATGTTACCTTTGTTAAATGTTGCTGTTGTTTCTGGCTTCATATGAGTACAGGAAATGTCCGCTAGCCACTAAGCTAATTTATACAATGTAAACTGCCATAGGCTCGTGCTAATAACATTAGCATGTTGTATTTGTGGGGAAAATGTCTCCAGCAAAAGACAAATGCTTTGTTTGTGAATTTGGCTTATCATGATGACGCAGATTTGTGTACTTGTGTTTGAAATTGTCTCTATCAAGCCATGTTTAATGTGTGTTTTGAATCAGCTCAACTTTACAGCACTTCACATAAACCCCATCACCTGCTAGTGTTTTGGAGGTGTAACAGCAGAGTTACACAAACACACAACCGCACAAGCTATGGCGTGAGCTCTGCTTACAGCTGACGCACAAGTATAAATCTACCTTTACATGCACTAACATCCATGTGTGGCTAGACTGTCTACCAGAGCAAAGAATAGAGAAGCTACATCACTCCCAGAGGGAGTGTGACTTCATTTTCTGCTCAGGACGCCATTACTCCACTGTATCTTTACAAAGCAAATAGTTGTTTGCAGTGATATTAATGATCTGAATGTTGTATACACCTCCTTACTGTTTAAGGCATCCAGAATGTGTGACAGATTAAGTTTCCTCTCAGAAATGAACAGCCTTAATGGATTTTTGAAAAATCCAATTTACTGTCTATTTACATCAGGATATTTTTTATTTAATTTTTAATTTAATTTTTTAAATTTAATTAAATTTAATTTTAATTTTTATTTAATTTAAAAGGCTCTCCACAAAAATGAGGGATAACCAGCAGCAAAATCACAGTCTGTGAAAGGACACTTTGTTGTGTTGTCTTTTTCCTTGATTCCTTTAACCCGGCTCTAGTAAGGTCAAAGTTGTCAATAAAAAAAATGCAAGAAACAGGTATGAAATATTAAAGCCAGGGTGTGACTCCAGGAAGCACAGAAGAAGTTGTCGGCATTTAATTTCACTTCTTTGTTGAGATTTCTTCCTGAGACAGTTGGCGGCGTCAGCAGATTCTCGCCGCTGGCACAAAATTCATGGGACAAGTGTCCATGTCAGCACTTTCTCCCCCCTCAGCCGGTGTATAAAAGGACATCACACTTGTCAGCGGTGGTGAGCCCAAATTATAAGGACAAATAAAACGGTGTGTCTGTGAGTGGGGCTTTTCAAAGAGGATGTCCTTTTGGCTGAACAATATGATAACTTGTACAGGGTTCTCACATGGGATGACAGCTCCCCTCTATGTGTGTGTGTGTGTGTGTGTGTGTGTGTGTGCGTGTGAGCAGGAGGGTAGATGTCTGTGTGTGCACGTTGGCCTGTGTTTGTGTCTGCTGGTTTGCTCTGGTAGCAGGCAGGAGTGTATTTGTGTGATCTCCACATGCTTGTTGAACTGAATTCAAAGTCTCCTCACTTTTTGTGTGAGGAAATATGAACCATAGTGATACTGCAGCTGTTGTGTACTCCATTTTTCATAAGAGGATAAAACTACTGTGGGACATATTTGTGGAAACAGCATCTGTAGGAGATCAACTTCTGTGCACTGAAGCACATCACACTAAGTTCATGACATTTCAACACCTGCCGAGTCATCTTGCACACTGTATAAAAAGGAAGGGGTTCTAACCGTCTCTCTTACATGGGTCTACTTAAAGAAACAGGTCCTGTGACCACAGAACACCGTTACACTGAGATACATAGGGGAAAGTTAGATCAATAAATTGCCAGGGCCACTATTAAACAGTATTAGCTTATTGCAGATATACTGGTATGAGTATATGTCAGTAACAAGAACTGCAATGCAGAAATGCCAAACTAGGTTTGATGTCAGTTAAAGGGATAGTACACCCAAAAATGAAAATTTAGCCATTATCTACTCACCCATATGCTGAGGGAGGCTCAGGTGAAGTTTTAGAGTCTTCACAACACTTGCGGAGATCCCAGGGGAGAGGAGGTAGCAACACAACTCCACCTAATGGAGGCTGACGGCGCCCCCAGATTCAAACGTCCAAAAAGACATAATTGAAACCACAAAATATCTCCATACGTGTGCATGCTTGCGCGAGACCGTGATACATAGGCACTGCTTTCATGCGTGCTCACGTACTTTTGCTGGTCTTGCACGCACACGTAAGCGCGGTGCACAGAGAGGCAGTGAGAGCTGCAGGCTACAACAAGGCTAAAAACAGAGTTCAAATGATGTTTTCCAAACAACTTTTGATGTCGGGGCTTCAGGACACTTGGATCACTACGGACGAGCAGTATGGAGATATTTTGTGGTTTCAATTATGTGTTTTTGGATGTTTGAATCTGGGGCACCGTAAGCCTCCATTAGGTGGAGTTGTGCTGCTACCCACTCTCCCCTTGGATCTCCGCAAGTGATGTGAGAACTCTTAAACTCACCTGAGCCTCCCTCAGCATATGGGTGAGTAGATAATGGCTGAATTTTCCTTTTTGGGTGCACTACGCCTTTAAAATCGTGTCACCATTGAAGGGAACCTATTATGTTCTTCCTTATTTTCAGTTGATGTCGGATGTTCATGTTAAATGCCAAAGGCCAAAGGTCTCAAATAAACGTATGTAAAAGTAATCTCTGTGAGCAAACCTCAGGCTTCACACCATTCTGAATACTCTGTTTCCAACATTCTTTTTCTCCTTTCAAGGCAAACTGATGGCAGCTCATGACAGATTTCTTTGTATGGTTATCTGCCCCAAGCCCACTACTGTTAGTGTTTACATTTCATAGCCTACAGTGCTACATGTAGCTACATGCTGACATCAGGGAAACATGTAATTGTGATTGCTGATTTAATTAATTTCTCCTTAGTGTAGGATCATATTCCTACTGGAACATGTCCGGTTGTGAAGATTTTGGTTGTGAAGCTTTTACTGATGAATTTTTATGGTAGAAAGTGCCGCTATACTCTATTACAGTAATTCCCTGGCCACACGCACACTGCTACATGTAGCTACATGCTAATGTCAGGGAAACAATAAAGTGCTGTAGGGATGACATTTTTTTGTGGACCAACACTGAAGTAAGCTTCACTTTGGTTGCCTCGTCAAAAAGCCAACGGGATACTTCCATTGTTTTTTGGATTATTGCAGAAAGTAAGCTCTGTGGCAAACAGATGCTTTCAAGTTTTGCTCGGCAACATAATCCTCACAAATGAACACCCCTTTCTATGATTTTTGAAGCGTAATACAATCACCACGAGTAAAAAGCTAATGTTAGGCGATAAACAAACTACACTGCAGATGCATTACTTAATGTCACCACTACAACAAGGCTGTAAATTCGTATTTAGCATCATGACGTTGTGTAGTCTCATTTAGCCACTCAATAGCAACCATCTTCTTTTATTTGCGGAAAGGCTTAAAAATTGCCAAGTGGGATATTAACTGACCTATATTATGTTGTAGAACAAGACAGGAAAAGCTTGTGTTAACCACAGAGCTTGTTTCAGGCATCAAAGCAAAAACCCATTCACAAAACCCACTGACTTGAAACAGGGGAACTGAGAGTGCTAAAATGCTAACTCATATCCGGGTTTAGGACTCATTTCTGATGCACTTTATGACAGTGCAGAGAAGCTGAGAGCAAAGATGCAGAAGACACTTTTTTTCGTCAGCATAGACGATATGAGAAAAATTAAGTGTTTTTTAACGTTAAAGCATGTAAACAGGTTATAATAGAAACTCATATACAAGCATGGACCTGAAAATGATTGTAATAGGTCTCCTTTGAATAGTTTGTTCACCAGAGATCACTAACAAGGTAACTACACTGTCAAATGTTTCATTTAGTATCTTGACTACAATAAAAAAAATCTAAGGGATCTGTACGAAGATCATTTTTATATTATGTGTTTGTATTTTAAAAAGCCAATATATCGTTATCAGCCTCAAAACCCCAGTATTGGTCAGACTACAGTTGGGAGTGCTGATATCATAAATAACAGCTCTCAACGTCGGCCCCTCAGCTAGAATTAAAGTGGTATTATGAACACTTTAGTGCAGTATTGCACCAATCGAATTACCACCCAACATTGTCAGTCAGTACCACAAACTCTTGCCTCCTGGAGAGCAACAATGTGGGGGGCACTATCTCTGCTGGAAAATAATACCATTACAACGTCTTCTTTTTGCTCATGAAAATGTTAATTAGTAAATACATAAGTAAAAACCAAGGACATAAATTATATATACAGATGTTACAGTTTGACCTTAATACCGTTTACCTTCCATGAACCAGTGTCATGCTGCCATCGACACACTCATACTGAGTGCTACTTTGTAAGTGAGTGTGAGGTGAGTCAGGTTAGGCATTAGTAGCTGGTAGGTGTGGATTAAGGTTTCTGCTCATTAGACAGAGGTAGCAGAGCTATAATCCACATCCTCCCTCACAGCGTACACACACACACACACACACACACACACAAGCCTATATACAGTACGCACGCAGAAACAAACACCCTGCTCAATTCATTACAAAAAAAAAGTTTACATTCATTAATTTTGCATGACCAAATGGCAGGAGCTTCTCAGCCTTTCAGGTTTTTACACATAGAGCTGCTGATGTAACTGGGTGGAAATGACAGCAGGGCTGCAGCAGGTATATAGGTTGAGATTTTATCTGAGAAAACTGTGGGAATGGCTGTAGTGTTGCAGCGCCTGAATCTGGATTATGGCTGCGGTCTTTTTCTGTGGCTTCTGAATCAGTGAGATGGAGCTGAAGCAGAGGTCTGCAAAAGTCTAATCCTCCCCAGTTCTATCAAAAATCCTCACAGGGCGTCATTATGAAGTTATTGATCTGACAACCGTCCGTGCTGAATGTCACAGCAAAGATAGAGGTAATTTTCTTGGTATCTGAAGGTATCACAATTGAAAGTACTGTCGTGTTTCAGACGAAATACAGTCAGGAGGTGTGTGGTATAACGAGGTGTAATTGCCAGGAAGTTATATGACATAGGAAGTAACACTTCCTGTGAGAGGAGGTCATAGCAAGGGCAAAACTGAGATCTTTGAGCAGTCTTTGAAAGACAGTTGTTGCATCACTCTGAAAACAAGTTCTTGTTACCACAGCTGATAGATCTTATTGAGTCAGACCATAGGAATGAGGAGGTTTTTGTAGGTCACCAACAGTTTGAATGATTGTAAGAACAGTCCATACTTTACTTTAAAGCGTCACCCTTACATGAAAGACTTACTCTATAAATCTTTTTTCCTGACTGGAGTCACATAGCAATAAATGGAGTGGCCAAACAACAATATTCAAACTTTCGCTCATTCTCTTTCTATCAGTTTTGTTGTCAAGTCCACCTAAACTGTGACGAAGTCATCATGAACAAGACTGCAATGTATCACAACCGAGACAAGGCCAAGACTTTAAAGGGATGAGACAAAGTCAAGACCAGACCAGTGTGACTCCTACAATGAATGACACATCTAAGATAAACTGCGAAACAATCAAACCATAGACACTTCTCAAACTGATCCAAAAAAATCCACACTCTGTCTCAATAAAATAATCAAAGGGCATCACAAAGGTGAATTTTGTATGTGGGAATTTTTCTGTGTTTGAGCAACCAAATTCAAGCAAACACTAAGAAACTAAAATCAACTTAACTGTCTTTAACTTTACTCTCCTTTTTTGCACAGGCATTTATGCCCAATTTCCATTGCACAAAAAAACAAACCCTGCTAACACCTGGCTTTTTAATGTAATGGAAAAGTTTACAATTGGCATTCGCATTGATGGAAACACAACACCCAGATGAAGGCGCTAATTTTAGCCCCTTAGCCAGACAGATGCAATGACACGCCACCACAAAATGTTGTCTGTCTCTGCTCAAGCAGCGCTCAAACACTGATCCAAATTATTAATTAATCTGCACAGAGTTTGAAAGTGAAATTGAGATTAAATAAGAAAGAAATATATGTTTTTTTATGGGCCTTCATGCTGCTTTCTACTGTTTACTAACCTGTTTTCAGGCTTGCCCGTGATGGCAAATGTCACACACCAAAAAAACAAACAAAAAAACAAAACAAAACAAAAAAATGACTGGCAATAGGAAAGGAGTGTATATCCTATTTTTAGCAGGTTGACCTGTATAAATTAACCTGCATACACATGCTAATCTTGATGGAAAAGCGGTGTTACTGATATCCCGTCAGTTGTGGTCTTGATTAGTCCCAAAATAAAATCCAGAGTCCTCTTTGTCTGAGACCAAGACAAAGCTGAATAAAACTTTGGCTGAGATGATACATTCATAAAGTGGTCTGGAGACCGGTCTCGAGTATGACAACACTACTTTATATTAATATATACATTTATATCTGTTTTACACTGATGTATCACAGCATGGCATATTTTTTAAGGATTATTTTTTGGCCATTTGCATTTATTTGATAAAACAGCTTAAGAGTGACAAGAAAGGGAAAGAGAGATGAGGGATGACATGCAGCAAGGGGCCACAGGTTGGGATTGAGCCCCGTCTGCTGTGGTAGGGACATAGCCTCAGCACATGGGGCACCTACTCTACCAGGTGAGCTACTCAGTGCCCAGGCAACACTTCTTTTTTTTTTTTTACACTTTTCCCAAACCTTTCAGGCCCGTTCATACTCAATTTCTATTCAGTTCCATAGAAAATAACTCCAGTGACATCTAATTTATGGTAAAGCTGATCCATGAATCTATCTGCAAAGCTGCATCAAAATCCTCTCCTTTCCTCCATGGTATTGGTTTATATGAAAGCCCAGCAAAGAAAATGCTATATAAATAAAATATGCTTAAAAAAGGCACATATTTCCTTCCCTCTTACAACAATTAAGTGAATTAAAATAGAATATAAATTAATCAGTTGCTATGTCATAATGATTTCTGGACATTGTAGTTGTGCACCTAATGGTGGATGATCGTAGAAAGGAACATTGCCACAGTGAACAGCATGTTTCAGTTCCTACAAACTGTTATGAAGATAAGGTGTGATTGTATGTGTTGCAGTGTTGCTATGCTATTGATTTTAAAGGCTTGAGTGGAGATGGCCTTTATTGTAGTTCTCCTTAATGATCTGTTTCATAAAATGTGTGCAGTAAAACTTTAAACTACTTTAAATTCCTGAAAGTCAATACAATATATATTCTATCGCCACTTATTCCGTAGCTGTATAGAAAATGTTGAAAGTAATAGGCGAGAAGTATTTGAAGCATACAGTAATTAGCTTTTCTTTTTTTGCATGGAATAAGATGTCAACAACAGTGCAGCAGGAGTAAAAAAACATCTTAATGATCCAGTTGGTTTGTGAACTAATTGGTGTACATCAACAATGACAGCTGAAAGGTTCTGGAGCTGCGAGGTAATCATATTTGCTTTAAATAAGCAAAAACTTCAGCAGTGTAGGTGGGTGCGCCTCAGTGGGAAGTGCACAGTATGTGTCTGCATTTGTTAACATTTTTATTTCTGCTGTTGATGGACATTCTTCCTACGTGTGTGTGCATTAACAGTCACGTTTCAGCCTCATGATAATTTTCATGACCAAAATGTTTTAACTGAGTGAATCCTCCAGGTATTTGTCACCATGTCTGAGTTTTGCTTGTTGCTGCTCTGCTCTTCACACTCCCCTCTCCTATGCATATAATCATGTAGGAGGGCACAGCAGATCCAAAAGCCAGCACCTTTGTAAAAGAAAAAACTGCATCTGAAGGAGCTCCACCTTATCTGAGAAACACTGGAGGCAGACTTGTCAGGCTTGTGATGTTTTATATTCAGGGGTAATATCCGGATTCAGATGAACAGAGGAACCCAGGTGTAACTGGCCACTGTCTGTGCAGAATTCAATCAAACCAAGCCAGATCTGCTCCATCTCCCTCTCCTCCCTCACTATTTCTCTTAATTTCACTTCAATTCACAGTGCTGTGCTGGCATGAATGATAGATGAGTGGTGTTGCCACGGCATCTGACAATAAACATTTGTCTTTTTTGACCATTTGCATCTGTGTATTCTATACATACACTATACTATATATTGATGCACTCAGCAACCGCTGCTCTTTGTGTTGCATCTCCATTTCCATCTTTATCTCCTCCCGTCAGGTAACATAACTTTTGACAGGATATCATGATTTAGTTCGCTTCCACTGCCATGCAGATAGTTTTGGTCTTGTTTGCCCCAGTTTTTCTGTTTTTGAGATTTCTGCACTGGAACAAGTTTCTGCAGAAGAATATGGAAACTGTTTACAGTGTGTTCTTAGGATTATATTAGGGAGAGAAGCTGACACGCTGGTTTGGGAAGACACTATGAATTTTGTGTAATGAAATACAGTAATCTAAGATGAAAGGAGCAGTGTGTAGGGTTTAGTGGCATCTAGTGGTGAGGTTACAGATTGCAACCAACTGAATACTACAGTGGGCGACAAGGGCAAATGCGCTACAGCGACCCGAAATATGTCCAATAGGAGAAATGTGCTGTTGCTTCAGAAACGATGCCAATCTAGTCATACATATGACAATGTGTCGGAAATGTGCTGCAAATGAAAAAAACGTGCTGCAGAGAGCCAAACAAAGTCTTGGTCATTCATGTTTAATCTGCTTCCTGTTTTATTTTGCAGATTCTCTCCTCATGTGTCATGTTTGGTTTGACTTCCTGTCTGTGTGTTTTCCCGCCTGTTTTCTGTCACACCTGTCTCATTAGTCCTTGCCTGTTCCCAGAGTCTTCCCTTCACACCTGTTCTGAACTAGTCTTGTTTGCTCCACCCTAATGTTCCCCACCACACCCTTGTTGTTAGCCAATCCCCTCCTTTTGCCCGTGCCTTCCTACTCCTGCTGTTTCTTGTTCTTGTGATTAGTTTTCTGTGTTTAAATACCTGTGTGTTTCCCTCTGTTCCCTGTCAGTTCGTCAGTGTTCATTCCAGTGTTCATGGTGTTGTTTCTTCCTAGTCTCCTGTGTTCCGTTTTGGATTTCTTCCCCAGTTCTTCCCTGTGTTCATCGAGCTTCCCTGGATTGTATCAGTTTAGTTTTGGTGCTCCTTTCTTACGGACTTTGTGTTTTGTTGCATGCCTGTTTCAATGATTTTTTATCAGCATGAAAGCTTGCTTTTTGTTTAACCTTCGCCCTGCCTCCTGCTCTGCATTTGCGTCCTTCCTGAACTGGTTTGTGACAACATGCTGCAAATACGGAAATAATACACACAAAAATAATACACAGTCAAAAACACACACACCCCAAAAACAAATGCAACAGAAAAATGCTGCAAATCCAGTCAAAGCAACGGAAGTTCTCCAGGCCTCGAGGGGAATGCTAAGTGGAACAGCTTGATTTCCAAACCCAAGAGACAGAGCGAGACCAGATGAGATGCTTGGTGCTTCTCAAAGTCCAGGAAAGATCCTTAAATGGCTGAATTTAAAGGAGGCTACATCATTGAATCCCACTGAAGGACTGTTCCAGTGTCAATGATCCTTTTAATTCTACGAGGACCAAGTCCTTCCTTCAGAGAATTTTCAAGGATACATGTGTTTATCTTCAGTGGGCATGAATCACCCACAATTCTTTGTGCACGATTTGCTGAAATTGAAGGCGGGGCCTCTTCAATGATGCACCCCTGGGCACTTGCTAACCTGTTCCAATGTGTGTTCACTGAGTCTTGCTTAGCCTCTGTAGGACCCAATTTGGACGGACCTGTCCTACCAAGGAACCATCCTTGACTTTGAGAAGCACCAAGTGCATTTGTTTTTGAAGCAGGAAGAAAAATGAAATAAAGAGGTGACATAAAAAGGTACATACTCTTTCAACATGGCGGTGCAACATGGAGGACCTTTTACAACCCAGTCTGTTCATGCCCTATCCCCTGGCCAATTGGCTGTCCTTAACCTAACAATTTGAGATCAGTGGATAACCCCAACCATCTTTGCACATCTGCACAACAAGTCAGGTTTCCATTACAAATCAGGCACATACTCCCCATGTAGTTATATCAAGGACTCATTCTAAGCAAACAAAAACAACACTTCTTAGTTTCAGGTGATGATACTGAAAACCTCTGAATATTCTATTCTATTCCTGCCAAAAGATCACCCTTAATTTTACACACTGCTCCTTTAAAGACCTACTTACTAGTTTTCCAGAGCTTTCAGGTGTATCTCATGGTTTCAATTCTGTTGGCGCCAAAATAACATTTTATTTACCTCCATTTCATTGAAGTGGAGGTCGAAAACTCATCTCAGCCCTCTGCATGGTTGGATACATTGTGGCAGTTACCTAGCTACTGTACTTAGGTACACTTTTTAGGTAGGCTACTTGTACTTTACTCACGGGGAAATACTGTACTTTTTACTCCACCACATTTAATAGCTGTGGTTGCTAGTGACTTTATACATTACAATTTAACATCAAAAAATGCGACAGGCTTAAATAGTATAATTCACTGCTGAACATTAAACCAGTGGTTCCCAATAACTGATTGTAAGCACCACCCGGGCAGCACACTGACTGACCTAAATCAAACACACCCATCAGGTGCATGCTGGATCTAGCTTAATGTTAATATGCCCATGGATCCTCCAGTGGTGCTTTCTACATTTCCCCAGGAACTTCTACCTTCAGTGAGGTGCGTGAGGCTTTTCTCCTGGTTTTGACAATAATCCCTGTGTGCAGACGCCGTGCAGGCTCTTTTTGCTGTAATGTGTGTGTGTTAGTGGGCTGTAGCTGCTGTGTGTTCTGTTTTTAATGTCTTTACATCTCGATGTTGTCTGTCTAGGCAATGCTTTACTTAACTGTTAAAGTGGCAGGTTGTTTAATTTATGTGTCTTAATAATGCTTGTTGCAGCCGCTGAGGTGTCTGCAGCTCTTTTTATTGTTTTGTTGGTCATATTTGTAAAACTGTCTGAGTTTTGTCATCTTTCCTGGTTAATTCTAGTGAGGCTACACTTAGGAAGGAAAAGGGGATTTATTTGTGGATTGGTCATGAAGGCTCTGTTATGTTATGTCGTCCCACTAGTGTTCTCTTTTTATACTTTCAAGTGCATCCTGATGATCCTTCAGTATTTTGACATAAAGCCGGGACAGGCAGTTTTAATTGCTTCCTCTGCAAAGCAACCCAAACAAGCAAAATGGAGTCAGTATTGGTGAAGCAAGAAAACATTGCTAATAGTTTAGCTGTCTGCTAACCAGAGCATAAGACTTTATGTTCACATGTAGCTAACATGAAATAGAGCCTCAGATCACAGTGTGTCCTCTTTCCCACTTCCTGCTGCTAAAGACCAGAGTGGGTAGCATCTCCAGGGTAAAGATGAACTCTGGAGATGGACCCCCAGTCAGCAGCTGCAGCACTCATATCCAGCCAGCACACACCACAGCTCTAGGGGACCAGACAGCCCTGACTCCCATCCGGATCAGCTAACAGGTTAGCTACGCTGCCCACCGCCCTGCTGTGACACCTGGCACTGTGCATGTGGGCAACACATTCTCACTCCAACCTTGCCACATATCGACATTTGGTCATGGGCTTTCCACATCTAGATACAATGTGCTAGGTACCCTGGGTGCATTGGTTGATGACGTTCTGCGAATTGATGTCTTTTTTCCTTCAACAACAAACACACATGGTTAAGTTTAGGAAAAAAGAACATGGTTTGTCTGTACAATCTTACAGGAAGCAAACACCGTCCCCCTGGGTGAAGGTCCTGGGTGAAGGTCGGTGGTTGCTTGACCCATCCACCTACCCCTCCCACCAACCCTACACAAACTTTTACTGCCTTAACTTTCATTGTTGTTCTGCCGCGTTTCCCCCTTACGCTGCCGGGCACCATTTAACATTATCAGCGACTGGCCATGTATCATGGCAACGTGAAAGGACGTCTTTTTTTGTTGGTGTCTGACGCCGGAAGTCACTGCCCAAGCGACAGATTCCGACGACTTTGGAGTGAGTGTGTGGGTTAGTGTGGGGGGTTGTGCGGGCCAAATTTGAGCCAGCACAACCCCGCCAGTTTGGCTAAAGGTCCGTCTTCGGAATTGCTGCCTGCTTTTCTCCCTGCAAAGCAGTTTTCAGTAGCAAGGAGTGAGGCGGAGGGACTGTGGGGTGGCTTTCTACCTATTTCTTGTCTCATTTATGGTATAATAAACAGAGACAGAAAGAGTGGGGCAAGGAGAGGATGAGCGCTGTGTGCAACTCTACAATAAAATAAGATAAATCAATGTATGAGAAACACTGGGTTATTGTATGAAGTGCATGCATATGCCTGTGGTTGTCTGGTGGGAAACGCTTAGGACAAAGAGGGGAGAGCTTTGTTTTTTGGGTTTTTTTTTTTTTTTCCTTTTCCAGATTTCTGCTCACCCTGGCTTCAGGTGGGGTTTTGAATGCAGGATATTTACTTGAGTGTTTTTTCATTGTTCCAATTAAGTGATATGAATACTTCATCTACAACTGTCTAGTGAGAAGGTTTACTTTAGCAATTTGTATGAACCATTCCTCTAAGCAGCACAAGTTGCTGGGCTGAAAGAGGGGAAGCTCCTCGCCCTGCCATGCTCTGTGGTGCACATTTGCTTCTGTGTGTTTGTGATCACACTTTGTTGAGAAGGGATTGGATTTTCTCTCTCCATTTGGGCCACCAGTGATTAGATGAGTCTATGTCTGAGAGTTTAATCCTTGTTGGAAGGAGCACCAAGTTGCATGTGGCACGCACACACACACACACACACACACACACACACACACACACACACACACAAACACACACACCATGTGTTAGATGATGCCAGCAGGGGATGGAGACTTTGTGCAACAGGCCAGAACATAAAGAAATGATAATGTCTTTTAAAAACACCCTGTAACATAATCCGGTATTTAGTTTTCTCCTGTCTGCTCTCCCCCTAATCAAGAAAATAAATAAAAGTTTATGGACTAAACTGACAGTGAACTGTACATCAGTGCATTGTGATAGTAAATCTGCCTCAGCCAGAAGGACAGGGTGGTTTTAGCATAATAATGCTGCTTCTCTACTGTACATTAATATTCATATTTACAGACTCTGCTGCTGCTCTGACACCTTGGCCCCTCTTGCACCTGCCAGACATCTGTGTCACAGCAACAGCCAGACTTTGCACATCCGTTCATAAATAACAGTAACACTAACTTGTATCTTTACCTGTAACACAAATGCCCTGTGGATGAGAGCAACCCGTGTGTGACCTGAATGTTTATTTTAAGTCAGATCAGGAGGTTATGGTGAAAATAAGTGAAAACATTTCACTGGTGCTATTATGCCTTTCATCCACCCACCTTCCTCCAGTCCTGGTAACATTGCCTCCATCTGTTGCCTAGACAATTTAGATCTGTGATTGATTTAATGACTCCTTTAAAAACATTTGAAGCACTTGAGAGAGAGACTTCAGAAGTGGTTTGGGGTTCTTTGCAATAAATAATTGTTCATAAAAAATGGTTAATCCCTTCTGTGTAGGAGCAGGAGACACAGACTGAAAGAGACAAATACGTCTCTGTTGATCGTCTTGCCTTTGTGATAGTTTTGTCTCTTTGTAGTTCTTTTGCATTTCTTTACAGTCAATGTGTGGTTGTTTTGTGTCTCTTGAATCCTTTTTGCATCTCTTTGTTGTCATTTTTCATGTCTTTGTAGTCTTTTCCATCTCGACTGCGACTGTGAGATAGAGCGGGTCGTCCACTAATGGAAAGGTCGATGGTCTGGCTCCATAATGAAGTATCCTTGGGCAGATACTGAACCCCAAATTGCTCCCGATGGCTGTTCCATCGGCGTGTGACAGTGTGTGAATAGTTACTTACTAGCAGGTGGCACCATGGTAGCCTCAGCCACTAGTTTCGACTGTGTGTGTGAATCCATGAATGTGACATGTAGTGTACGTAAAAGTGCTTTGAGTGATTGCAAGACTAGAGAAGTTCTGTACAAGTGCTGCCATGCAAGGTGCCACCTGCTAATCAGTTTTTAACTCACTCACACACCAATGGAAGCATCAACGGGAGCAATTTGGGGTTTAGTATCTTGCTCAAAGATACTTCGACATGCAGACTGGAGGAGCTTGGGACCATCTACCTTTCAAATAGTGGACAACGAGCTCTATCTCACAGTCGCCCTGAGAGATGCAGCCGCTGATCTTCCAACTGGTGGATGACCCACTCTGCCTCTGAGCCACAGCCGCCCCTTAAAGGCCATTTACCCATCCTGTGGCTCTTTCCAGTTGTTAATTTTCTTTTGATGGTGTGTAGCCAGGAGTTCAACCTAGAATCTTCTCATCCGTAGTCAGACGCGTTATCCATTGCGCCACTAGCCCTGCTTTGCATCTCTTCGCAGCCATCTTACATCACCTTGTGATTGTAAACTTAGAGGAATATATATGTTCAAAAAAAATAAAAGCTAGGGACTAATATTAAATGTATGTCCATCTCTATAAAGGGGGTGAATTTATGGAACAATCGGTTGGTATTGTTGCCTTTGCATTTCAACTGGAATAGGAAATGGTGTAAATTATGAATCTTCACAAAATATATTTTTTTTCTGCTAGTTGTAAGTAGGTGAGAAGGGTAGGCGTCATAAGCTCATCGCTTCAGCCTACACCTTTTTTGGTAAAATTATAGAGATACTACGTTGTGCTGCATTGTACTTTTTGTTGAACGACCAAAATAAACATAAACATCACACTGTGGTTGTTAAGCTTCACTTGGTTATTTTGCATTACTGTGTGGTCATTTTCTCATCTTTGCAGTTGTTTTATGTCACTTTGTGGTCTTTTTGCTTCATTTTGTGGTCATTTTACATGTTTTTGTGATCACGTTACATCACTTTGCGGTCGTTGTGCTTCACTTTGAGGTCATTTTGCATCTCTTTGTGGTCAATATTTGCCTTTTTGGGGTCACCTTGTGGTCATTTTGCTCCAATTTGTGGTCATTTTACCTCACTCTGCAGTTGTTTTGCTCTACTTTGTGGTCATTTTGTGTCACTTTGTGGTTGTTTGGCTTCATTTGATCACTTTGCATTACTGTGTTTTGTGTCTTTGTAGTTGTTTTATGTCACCTTGTGCTCATTTTGCTTGACTTTGTGGTCATTTTACATCTCTTCCCGGTCATGTTACTTTACTTTGCGGTCGTTGTGCTTCAACTGGTGTTGGTTTGGCTTCACTTCAGCATTTTATGTTAGTTTGTGGTCATTTTGCTTATTTTGTGGTTATTTTACATCTCCCTTGTGGTCATGTTACATCACTTTGTGGTGGATGTGCCTCACTTTGTGGTTATTTTTACATCACCTTGTGGTCATTTTGCATTTCTTTATCATCGTTTCACAAAACTTTGCTGTCATTTGGCATCAATGTGTGATGCATTTTGCCTCTCTTTGTGTTACTTTTTATGTGACTCATTTTGAAGTCACTTTGTGCACTTTAATAAAAATCTAGCGTACCGAAATAATAAATTAACCACCTTGTTCTAAAGCTTTTGATGTCAGGTCACCATTATTGCAGGGACTTAGAGGCCTGCAGTTAATTTCATATGTGTTGACAAACCTTCTAATGGATTTTAGCACTTTTGCGACAAATCACAGTCAGTTACAGTCATTAAGTTCAGTGCAGCCTAAAACTAAAATATTAAAAATAAGTGGGCTACACTGGCACACAGCACGCATTCATTTAATTTTGTCTCTCATTGACCCATCTTGTATACAATGAACGGGTCAAAAGAGTACCACATTTAAAGGTAATGTTGAAGTTTTTATTTTTATAGTAAAAAGTTGATTTTGTTTTTTATATTTTTATTATATAATAATTTAACAGAGAGTGAGGCAGCTAAGACAGTGTTCTCTTGAGAAATGTTCTGTAATTTCTTTTCTCTGGTGAATTGAATAGAAATGCATATGTGAATTTGTTGAATGGTATATAATGAACTGTTATGTGTCCATCTTAAATATTCCTGGATTTGGATGTTGTTGTTAAGTGTATTGTACGTCCATCTAGGCTGGGCACCATGTGATGCAAGATGCTAAAATCAACCAGTCAAATAAGAGAAATATAGCAGCATGTTGATATGAGGAAATGATCCATGGCAAGTGTATTTAAAAAAAGGAGAAAGCATTTTTTTTTAGTGGCCTGGGTTTTACTTTTTGAGGTTTCTTTGTATGCAAGTCTGTGATCGTGCCACAGCAGCTGCCATTTCCTCTGTCCTCCAGTGCGACTCATGCATCCTCTGGCTCCAACACACATCATCATGTTACTCATACCATCCTAAACCACACACACAAACACAGACACACAGCATCTTACTCATTTCATCCTAAATACAAGGCCTGCTCAGACCATATTTCATCACACACACGCCATCTATGAAATGGGCAACAAAACAAGGTTACTGAAGCTTTTCATTTCTTTTTCTTTTTTTTTACATTTCTGTGAGCGTCTCATTCTCCTTGAGAATTCCCCCCATGCATATAATGAAAAGGCCTGTAGATGTAATACAGACATGAGATGCAGCCTCTCCATCTCTGCAGAGGTCTTATCGATAACACAGAATCTGTTTTGTGCATTCAAATGTGATTTTGTCTCAGTTATTTTAAATGTCTGCACCTCTACCAAACCCTTTTATTTAAGTGGTAAAACTGTGCATGTGTGTGCTAGAGAGACATCTGGTACCTGGGTGAGCCCCTCTCCCCACAACAGTAATGTTTTTACATGTCACTCCGACATTTCATTATTTGTGATCATCTTTTCTCTCAGGCAGGAAATAACATATCTTACTGCTCGACAACAGGAGCGTGAAGGTTGAGAGATGCATCAGAGGAATCTGATATCTTTCAGGGGAGAAAACAAGAGGCTTGTTTTTGTCATTTAATTGAGAGACAAAAGCAAAGGTGATTGAGGTGGAATTAGAATTGGGAAGGGGGAGAAGCAGCAGTTGGGGTGCAGGATATCACTCGTGGCCGAGAGGAACAAAAAGTGGGTTTGCAGATGAAGACAGCTCGTGTTTATATTGCCATGTAGACTTTTTGTCCCCAAACAATCGCATTTTGTTCGTGTTTTGATCTACAGCAGTTCTCCACGGATGATGCTGAATCTTAGGTATTCGGCAACCTGTCTTGGGTGACACTTTTTATTGCGACGCAGACAGTGAAAAATAGTTGGTTCCTTGCACAGACATCTGGCTTGTTCTCTGAGGTGAGCACCTCGCAATTAGTATGCAACAAAGACACCTCAATGTGGCCGCAATCTGAATAGAGAAAATGAAAGTTGTGGAAAATATGATGTGTTTTCAGAGCCTTGGGAGAAAGGAGCTAATATGCATGTCAGTCAAGCCCACTGGCGGCAGATAAAGCCGAGCAACCGTTTTATGCCTGAGAGTGACTAAGATATTGGTGTGAACTAACTGACCGGATGCTGTTTTCAGAGTCAGTGACCTCCAAACAGAGATTTATGCAGAGCAGGGGAGTGAGGGAGAAGGGAACAGTGATTCTCATTTGTCCGAGACGTCATTCAAATCGGGAATGGAGTGACACTTCAATTAACTCCCCGTCCTCAACAAAGTTTACCTTGGTCTTCAGAAAGGCGCAGTATTTCATTTCATCCTGCAGGATTAGCCAATCATATTTCCAATCTCAGACCTGTCACCATGGTGTCGCTGTGCGGCAGCTGGTAGTCATAATGACAATCTATTCTTCTGGAAGTGAAGATCTGTTTTTTCCCTCAATTTTCCCAACCAAAGAGGGACATTGTGTTTTTACTCCTTCATAGCTCCCTCTCGTATTTTCTTCTTTATGATAAACACCGTTTTTGTCAGTCTTTCCTCTGTTTATCCATCTGTCTGTCTGTCTACCTACCTTGACTTGTTGCATGTCTGTTTATCTGTCCATCTGTCCCTCCATATGTCTGTTATTCATTCTTTCTGTCTGGCTTTTTCTCAGTTTGGAAATTTAAACAGGTTATTTTTACATGTTTCCTGAGATGATACATTTTCCCCAGACTCTAAATACAGAAGAGAATTGGTCAATTAGAAAAACAGAAAAGGTCATTTACTCTTTTCCAGCATTCCACCTCTGGGCTGGGTCACACCAGAGGTCTGTGTACATCACAGACAATGTTGGCCCTGGTCAGCAAGCAGCAGAAATACCCCTGGCTCAAGTCCAAAGCTTTGTGTCCACGAGCCCTCCTCCACAGCTTGGAGAAGTTTTCTGAAGTCCAACACCTTCCACTCTCACAGAGAAGAAAACTCCATCATGGCGTTAAAGAATCAGGAATAGGTCTGAAGAAACAAGCCGGGGAATCTCAGTGAAGGATTTCAGTGAAGCAGCAGATACGGACCTGACATTGTTCCAGATGTTGTAGCAGGACGGCTCTGGCCAGCGTCACCTCCCTCTGCTTCTTGGAATAAAGCACCGAGAGACAACTGAGGAATGCGAGCAGATGTTTAGCATTACTGTCCATAGGCCCGCTTTGGCTTGCCTGTCCCATTATGGATGTCATGATGGCTGAAAAAGAGTGACACTGCCTCTGCTGCAACCCAAGGCCGTCTGCTGTGATGCAGTGCATTCTCTGCTGCTGTAAAAAAGACATACATCACAAAAACCCTACTGCTGCCAGAACATTACTATAAAGTACAGCAGAGATCAGGATAAGTAGGCCATCATGCGACCTTCAGCAGATGATTCTGGAAGAGGTTTACGTTTCTTAAAGGGGCACTACACCAATTTTATATGTTTAAGTCAATTCATCAGTACTATACTGCTCAGCCTGTGAGTAATACCCTGAGCTTTGTCAATACTGAAAAGGTGACGACTACACACTTTAGAGAAAGCCTGCATTAAAACCTGGGGTCATAAAGTGTTTACTAGGTTGGGAGAATCTTACTAAAAGATGCTTGACTGAATTGTTGTATGGGAAGTGCAGGATGCAATATTCTTTGAAATTTGAACCATACAACAGACCCATAAAGTAGGCTAAATGTTGGATGTGAACATGGGAGATCACTATTCGTTTCCTCTCTCCATCCAGCAGTATGTGCATTCCTAGCCACCTGTTTTTAGATGTGTTTTCAGTTTGCCCATAAATAGACTGAGTAGAAATGCTGGAAATTTGGAGAAAGTCCAAAAATGGAAAAAATGTTTTAATGCTTGGATGAGGTGGAAAATGTGGTGTCGATAAAAACAAATGTGTTAAAGTGCAATAGAAACAGACTTCATGAATCAATCATGATGGGCATAAATCATCTGACTTGAATGCCAGAGACAAACATTGTGGACGACAAAGAGACTGTGGCGTTCCTCAGATTATCCAGTGATATAAATAAAATACTCCCTTTATGTTTTCCACATGGTTTTCGTTCATTTGAGGCTTGCCCCTCTGTTAATGATGTCATCTTGTGCCCTGTTGTCCTGCAGTTGTTTAGTGGCACCTGACCGGAGAATTAGCACCTGCGACTGCTAGCATCAGCTTAATGTGACCAATATTCATGTAACTAATAAGCATGTAACGGTAGTGGATAGAAATGCGCATTAATTATTTTGCATTGTCAATTTCCCAGAAATTTTGTTAAAATTACATTACATTTGGAAGAAACTTGTCTTGACTTGAGTAAGTTCTTTTAAGCATGACAGTGAGCCTGTTTTCACCTAGCATTAGTGGACGGCTGAGACACATCACTGTTCACATCTGTATCTATCATGCATCTCCAGCTGACCACTGCTCAGTTTTGTTACTGCCTTCATCACTTACGCTAGAAGCTCAAAGCATGCTCGCTAACGTGCTTGCTAGTCATGTTAGCAGTTGTAAATCCAACACATCTCCTTCCACAGGGAGAAACAATGGACTATTATGCAACATTTCAGCCAACTTGTCATAAAATGGACAAGTTATAGAGCGTTAGTGTGCTGTCACTGAAACAACCACCATGTCTTGCATTGAGGACGGGTTTAAGTAGGGCTGCCACCTACCAGTCAACCATACGTTAACTGACCAGTAAGGTCATTAGTTGGCAAGATTTCATTGGTCACTTAGTCACAACCATTAGGAGTCATAATTAATCAAAACCTATATGACTGGACCATATGGGAATTTAATTTGAAAGGACAGACACAGGAAGTGGCCACGTTCAGCAGTCAGACAGGCATCACGTTAATTTACAGGGCTGGTACCTCTGGTTATTACACAGGCTGGTTAATAGCATGTCGGGCAGGAAATCCAAAGTGTGGGATCATTTTCAGAAGGTGAAGGACGAACCCAAGGTGATATGTAAACTTGTCTTTATTGATTGACTGCAAACATGACGTATCATCTGAAACATGGAAGTAGCTACATGCCCATTAGCTGACAGCGTCATTAACAGGTGGCTCGCTCAGTGTGTGACGTGCACTTGTAGATAAAATATAGGCCTATATTAATGAAGGTTCATTAGTACAGTTTGGTATTTCTCTGTAATGTAGCACAGTGTTAACAAAGTTACTGATATGATTCTTTCTCAGACCTTGAACTCAAACCATTGTGTTGCCCCGCCCAAAATATATAATTTAATACTTAAATTAATATCATAAGCATGCAGTGACTAGTCGACTAATGGCCCTAAATGACGACTATTGGTCGACTAGGAAAATTCTTAGTCGGGGCCAAGCCTAGGTTTAAGTGATCGGATCACAACATGTCTTGGTAGTTTACACTTCTGTTAAGAGCTGTCCACAACGTGGTTGTTGTTACAACCATGACAACGAAGGCCTAACCTAAATGAAGTAATTATTTTAACCATGATCTTTACTTAAATCTAACCAAATGTTTTTTGTGTCTAAACCTAACCAATCCCTAACCACAGCGTGGCCACATTATCCAACACATTTATTCTTCAGCAGTGGTTTGTAATGTATATTGTCATTTAATGTGGACGACCTGTTGGCTTGAGCTGGTGGTGGAAAAGGAAAGGAAATCTAAATAAGTAGGTTAGAGTATGCCTGAACACAGTCAATTAGCTTCATCGCATGAAACATTATTTGCAGTCATTATACAGCATTCAGAAGTGGTTGTTCAAGGTTAAAATGTTGATTCGCTCATTTCTTAGAAAATGCCCTCACCCTCTACACTGTAGTACTCGTGGGTGAGTATCACCGCAGAGAACAGATGTATGTTGACAATGGCTTTTCTTTCTCACCACCATCGGCTATTTGTCCCTCATTTCTGCAAAAATTAGAACGACTGCTGTGTTATTATCTCATTTGTACTCTCTCTGTTGGTGGTATCTTTTCATTGCTCTAAAACATATGACCCCTTTTATTTTCTTTTTGTACATTCAGATTGGTGACTGCACAATGAGGCTTTTAGTGTGAGAACTTAATGTTGCGTTGTAATGACTTGCGTTTTGTATACTGAATGACAAAACATGAGATCAAGAGTCAGCTAAAGTCTAAAGCTTTTGATGTTTTGTTCATGCAACCAGTATTGGTATAGTGGCAATTGTGTGAAAAATGTAATATTCAAGATGTAACGTCAGAGTCAGTTGAGCAGAGAATTACTTGTATTCCCTGATTTAATAACTGGCTGTCATAAACAAGACAAACTTGAAGTCTTACATTTCCTCATGTCTCATCTTCTCCCCCCTTTGTCTTCTCTCCTCTATTCAGTCGCATTGTGATCCTTCCTCTCAGCTAACAATTGGCGCTAATTGAAGTCACACATAGCATTATATAAACATAATAGTGTATACTCATTACTCCAAGATCCTGCTGCAACAGGTTTTGTTCTCCTTCAACCGCTTCACCTTCAACATCCAGTATTCATCACTGAACATCTATCCTACATAAGATCTGCATCACCAGATGATCAAAAAACACCGTGAGTCACACACAAATCCAATATTTTTTTTCCTGCATCCGAGTCAAGGTGTCATCCTGAACGCGCAACACAGGCTCATTCCAGCTGATGCAAACATAACAAATATTATTCCGTCCGTCGACTCGTGTGGTAGGACATGGCTCCTCTATCATTACACACCTTAGAATGTGCATCCGTGGTCATGAATATAAATTCGATGCTCCATAAAGAAATGGGTCTCAACAACAGCATCTAATAAGAATATTCATACTGTATGGCGAGATGTGCATGAGTAAATATAATTGAGCGGCGTGGTGCAAAAGAGAGGAAATGACAGACAGGATGAATACTGTAAGGAGACGGAGAGATGGAGGCGTCAAGAACTGTGAGCTGAATACTGAGCTTGATGGCTGAAAAGGAAAGAAAGAAGAAAGTATATCATACAACAGTTGTTTTCTGTTGCAGTGCATGACCCTGAGACGTATACCTTAACAATTTTTACGGCATAAATCTTTTCTTTTCCATACCTACTTTTTTTTCGTTGTGTTGTCTTTAACTGTCAGTGTGGCAACTTGCATCAAAATAACTTTTTATAATTGGTTAACTGTCACAGCACAGATAGAAATGTTTAAATTATTCACTTTTAGTTGTAGAAGATTTCTGTAACAGTGACTAACAGTCAGCCAGTTTTAGTTAATTTAGGTTCAAGGGTGGCTCCATAGTGTGTCTCCAAGTGGGGGGTCATGATACAATTGTGGCCCCCCTACTGGCCCCCCTCGGCAAAACTAATTGGAGGCCAATATTACTGTCTTTAAGATGTTTTGGCATGTGTTTTAAGCTAGTGCAAATGTTGTGGTATCTCATGAAACTAGACAATCAAAGGCATCCATTGGTACCAACCATGTCAGCATAGCTTGTTGGGAAAGGGGCTAAATAATGCTCCAAATTAATGCTAAATTTTGGCAAGGGAGCAACTGGCATGGCCATTCAAAAGGGGTCCCTTTAATGCCAGGTTCACACTACATGGCATTTTTGTCCATTCTGACCATCACCATGTCAGATTAGGCGATTGTGGAGTCTTAAAATCTTGCCGTGACTTGGCCGACAGGCATGTCAGCCTACACACGACCACGACCAATCATCACTGGTTGCCTTTCACAATGTGCATGACGTCATCGAGTTATTCTTGTCCTATTTTTATTATTATTACTATTCTTTCAGTCACTATGGCTGTTAATGTGGCAGCTGAAACGTTATTGTAGTAACATAAGAAGTGCCACCGGATGGTTTAAACAGCTACAGGAATTATTGAGTTAAAACGATGGATTATCTTGCACAACACAGCACGACAACATGACACAGTATGACGCTGCATTGGGCTATAATCGGGTTGATATTGTGTAGTATGAACCCAGCATAACTCTCACCTCAACCTGTCTGAATAAAATGTCAATTCATCTGAATTAAAGTGTCAAAGTGTTATTTTCTCAAGTCCTTCTAAAAGTGTTTCCCACGTGACCTGACATAAGTGTCCCCATGATGATTATAAACTGCAGAGCCTGCCTTTAATGTGCCTCTTCCTTGCTGAGCCAAGCCGTCTTTGAGAGCTGAGTTATTAATCTTCTACATTCCAAACTCTGATCTCCCAATGTCATGGATGCTAGGCAGTGTATTGCTGTGGATGCTATGTTAGTTTGGATCCAAAAGTCACACAATGAATCAAAAAACTAACCGATCAAGGCAGCGATAGATTAACAACTCCTGTGTTCTGTGAGGTACAATTACTGTTTCTGTTGAAGGAGTCTGTTGGCTTTGAATATGTGATATAACTGCTTTAGTTACCTTTTGGAAAGAGCTGTCAGATGATAAGGTAAATGGTAATAATATTACACTGAGAATGAATGAGTACCTAATGCAACCCCACCTTATGATATCCAAACTAACCCTTTCAGTTATTGTTATCATTATTGACCATTGAAACTAAACCAGAATAAGTTATTGTCACTCAAGGTCTCAACAAAAAGAAAAAAAAGAAAATTTGCTCTCTGCAACATGCCACTCTGCCCTCTTCCTCCTTCTCTGAGCTCTGGCCTCTTCCCTATTTATATTAGGTAAGACCTGCCTTTTTGAAGATTGACATCCAATCGAAATTAGCAGTGTGTGACGACCTGTGACCATGACACACAACAAAAGTAGGTTAATTACTGGTTACATTAATTTCCTTACAGTTCAGCTGCATCATTGGTGACTGCTATAAACAACTCCAAAGCCTCCACATCCACACTTTAAAACAAATTCTGTATTTAACATGTGTAGAAATACAAAATAAGGCATTATAGTTAAACCCAGTCCACGTTTGGGGGTATTTACTGACCATCAGCATCTATTGTAACTTTAGCCCCATTTGTTACCTCAGCACGCCTTAACTTTGGGAAAAACTTTCTCATTTTTTTCATCTGTTATTCAACAAGAGTTTGTGTCCTAAAAGTTTTTTGTGATCTTACAGATGTATGCTTTCTTGTCAGAATGGTATAACATTTGCACAGGGTGAAACCAACATTTAAAATCCAATATCTCCACGGACTGTGCTGCAATGTCTTTTTCTTCACAGACACCGCCTGTTAAATCTGCCGCGCAGTCTGTAGAAGTACTGGATTCAACTTTTGGTTTCCCCTCGGTCAAACATTTTATCCTTTCAGGCAAACAGAAGACATCTGAGGTTTTCGAAAAAATCCTTTGAAGATATGAAGAACATATATAAAAAAAGACTTTTCCCTGTAAAGTTTGCATGGGGAACGCTACGTGACTGAATCACGGTGAATCACCCAGATGACTGCTGAGTGACGGTTTACCAGTGGTTAACGTCAGCAAGCCAGCTAAGACGACTTGGAGTTACAAGGAATTATTTTTCTCCTGTTTTTGTTAACTGCCTTCCCTCATCACTGGCGCTGAACATGACCCAGACTAGGCCGAAGTGATATCTGCCTCCACCAAACTGCTGTTAAGACTGCACAAGCCAACCCCCAAATTGTTAATGTAACAAAGCATTTCCAGGATTAGTAACCCCAATTACTGAATTTTTAAACCCTTACACTATTTGTGACTGAAAAAAGTTCACATTACTATAACACACTACTGAGTAATGCGTCCAACACTGACAGTGCCACTCATGTGCCAAATGATGCCACCACTGAGTAGAATAACCTGTTCTCTAAATAACATCTGGCACGCTTGGCTGGGACATGTAGTGACACAAGCCTTGACATAAAGCTAGAAGTAAAACAGCCTCAAGGAGTCAACAAATAGTCTTGGCTCATGGTTAAATTCTAATGAATAAATAAAATCTCAAATCTCGTTTTGTTTTATTGTTTATCTATATTGCAGGAGTTGATAACAAAGTTATAGTGGTTTCATAAAGTTTTTTCTTCACACAGACAAGCCTGCTTCTCTTCCAAAACACTCACACATGTTTACAGATGTAGACAAATTCACACTGTGACACAGTTTGATTTATCGCATTTTCACACGTTGGCTGCCTGCACTATTTCCTTTCCAGCTAATCTTGAGATATGAAACATAGATTCACAGTTGTGTTTCCTGGAAAGGTTACAAGGTCAACAACAGAAGCTCAGTTCAGTTTAAAAAGCAGCATTCAAATGATTGATAAACCAGATGTAGATATAGAATAGATTTAATGACATTTTCAAGTTTTTTTTCAATGTGTTTTATATATCATAGCAGGTATGAATTGATTAAATGAATTAATTATTCTATTTTTTTTTTTTAATGTATTAATATGAAGCTCCATTCATCATGAAAGTAAATCTTGTTTTGATACTATTTTTGGACTACAATTGTCTGCAATGGCCATTCAGTACATTTACATGCAGTAATTTCCCCACTGTTTTGTAGTTTTCATTGTTGGTGGCGGAGTCCGCCATTCCCATATTGAATTAAAGTTGCGGTCACATGCACGAGGGATTTACAGGAAACAATACGTGTATGTAATTGATTGTAATTTCAATTATTTGATAACGGCCTCCCTGTTTACTGTTCACGCTCTTTATTATTTATTCATTCATTTTCTGTAACTGCTTATCATGTTAGGGGTTGTGGGGGGGCTGGAGCCTATCCCAGCTGACACTGGGCGAGTGGCGGGGTACGCCCTGGACAGGTCACCAGACTATCACAGGGTTGACGTATAGAGACAGACAACCATTCACACTCACATTCACACCTACGATCAATTTAGAGTCACCAATTAACCTGCATGTCTTTGGACTGTGGGAGGAAGCCGGAGCACCCAGAGAAAACCCACGCTAACACAGGGAGAACATGCCACTCTACATAGAAGGACTCCCCCACCCCGGGTTCAAACCAGGAAAGCATTCAACTGGTCAAACAAGGGATGGCCTTTATTTTGAAGTAGTCACAGGAAACAAGTACAAGTAGTATTAAAGCTATAGTTGGTAACTTTTATGAAACTGAGAAAGTGTATGACCTGGCCGCCATGTTGGAAATAGTCAACCAAAGTACCAAGCATCACTCGAACTTTCTCATTTTACAACTAAATAGTACATAAAATACTGAATGTTTCTGAAAACATTTGAGGCGAGAAGTAAGCAATGCAGTCACAGAATGTTGATTCATATTTAATCAGCGCTGCCTAGTCTGACATTGTGACTGCAGTTTGAGAGCAGTGACTAATGGCAGCGTCAGGGTCATTAAAAGCACTACAAGGTAATAGAGTAGACAGAGGAATATTATTATTAGTAGTATCACATTTTTAGACAGTTTCAGCAAATAGAAGTTACCAGTTACAGCTTTAAAGTGCATTTGCTGTTACCATGGCAACAGGTGTCACTACATCACCCAGGACTAAAATCTTGAGGATTCTTTGCTTGTGCTATTTCTCAGGTAAAGAATGAGCCAACAAGCTCAACACATAAACACTAAATAGCGAGGGGGTTATATTACAGTGTTACCTTTGTGTCTGTCATGTTATTGGTGATAGCTACACCAGAGCTATTTCGCGCGGGGGCTCAGACGAGTCACGTCTTTTCGCTGGTTATCAGTCTTCATCAAGTTTAAATGCATAAGCTTAACACCGTTGACCTTCCCACAGCTAATGACCCTTGTTATCACACAGGCACCACACCAGCACTTTTACACCAGGGAGACAGTATAAACAACAGCCTCGGTTGACCGGTCTTCAGTCACAGCTCCATAATGGCAGTTACCTTGGCACGGTGATATCCGTCATCATCACCTGGCATTAATTTATCATAAGAGATGAGGCATTAGAAACTGCAGAGGGACAAAGCACAGCAGAGCAGTGACAGGGGCTCCCTCTGGTGTGATGAAAAAACACTGGGAGCTCCATGCTGTGATGGGCAAAATAGTATGTATGTCACAGATGTGACAAATTATGTTTGGGGAAATTGATCAGTGTTTCAAAGAAGATTGCGAGAAAATGATAGTAATTTGAGACTTTGTGAAAGTTGTGTTGGCACTCGGTGAACTATATCTGTTTGTTTGTTTGTTTGTCTTACTATCTATGTATTTGTCTGTTTCTGTGATTCTTTGGCACACACTGGTACACATCTAATCAACAGGATCTTGCATAGAGCCCAAATAAATGATGCAAAAATGTACAGAAAACAATCAGAGCTGTAGCTACAACTGAGAACACTGATCTCATATAATATTTTACTCTGGGAACTTGTACCTTAACACATTTTTTAGGCTCATTACAGTCATTTTAGACTAAATATGACTACTTTTAGGCTAACAAAATAAACAATGGATTTGGTATTTCTGCACCAGAATTTGATTCCTGAGATTTTTGAGACTTTTTATCAGACGTTAGGTTACATCTTGCATGACGCAACCTTTGAAATAAAAAAAAAATGCATATTCACATAACAGAATGGAACTTAAGTAAGAGAAGAGAAGCCATGTTGCAGGTGGAGGAGTATAATAATCAAACTGAAAAGGGACATGATTCCCAAGCACTGCAGAACATGAACAACCTGCAGAGGCTTTTCACAGTCACTGCGAGACTGCAAACAGGCTTGGGTTTACAGTAAGCAGCAAGTTAACAGTAACCGCGGTAGGTCTGCAGACTGTTCCATAGGAGGCTGTGATGAAGAGGCACTGTATCCCACAGGAAGGGTTTCAGAGCAGATGGTTGCCTGGGTGTGCAGGCTCGGTGGCAATCCTTCCTGCCCCTTCTTTTTTTTTGTGTGTCACCCTGGCGCCACGCAGCTCCTTCGTGGAGGGCAGCTGACAGCCATTCACCCACTCATCAGCGCAGACACCATGTTGAAGTGTGTCCTTGGTGTAGGAGGAGGCAGATTAGAACCAGATTGTGGTGGAGGATTTGAGGATGTTTTCAATCACTGATTTGTAAAAAATGGAGCAGGACTGGACGGGTGAGGGGAATGCTGGATTTTCCCAGATGATGTATGAAGATTGCAAGAGATTTCTGTTATGGTGTAGCAATCACCATACAAGAACGCTGTGGGGTTACAGTTACACAACTAAAACACTTAGTTAAGGTTGGGGTGAAAGTCAATAAAATGCAAGCATTAATTGCAGGTCTGTGATGGATGTGTTACACACCCCTCCAACAGTCCATCCTGCGAAACATCCCATTATATTCCATTGACAAAGTTTGTTTGCATCCAACACTGTCTGCTACATATGCATATGGCAACTAGCGTGGTTAATGTTCGGGAAAGGTTGTTGTTATAGCAAATAAGCAATGCACTCTGGTCTCATTTCTGAAAATTAGACATGCTACATGTCCATCCACCATCCCAACTTCCACACCAAATGTGAGGTGTAAAATTGTTCACTATGGACAAAATTCTTTGAGGCACTGGGCTGACTTTAGCCAAATGTTAACTCTGGCAGCTATTTTAGATTTGGTCTTAATCTGTAGACAAATTTTTTGTCACATTTTAGTAATGTTTTTCCTTTACAGTTTTAGTCCTCTAGTTGACGATATCTTAAAACATTTTAGTCCGGTTTTAGTCGATGAATTTTTTTCGCTCCTTAAATTAATTCAATTAGGCTAACACAGGTAACGGAAATTGGATCAAGGTGACAGATTGTATCAAGTTTTAAAATTTCATTTAGACTACAACTACAAATAATTTCTACATACTTACAAGCCTACATTTCTCCAGCAGAGGTTTTGACAGGTTTAAAGGATTTTTGCTACAAGCTCACACCACTCATACACTGTTGGAAAATAATTGCAAGCACGGCCATTGTTGGCTTCCTAGCTTAAAACATTTTTCTAATACGTTTCATAAATAACTTTTTCATTTTGAATGTGTGACAGCCCAACCCTGGCCTTTTTTGATACTGTCTCTTCTTGTCAATGAAAACAAAGCATACATTTCATCATAGTTTTTGTTATCAAACTTCTTTCGTCTTCATCAGGGGAAAAAAAGTTTGTTGGCAAACATTTTTTGTCACAGTCTTCAGCAAAGAATTTAACACTGGTGTAGCCAGACATCTGTCCTGTCAAGCTCAGAAAAGTTTGGTCAAAGTCTGTTCAAAACTATCAGGAAAATTATTAATTATTGATTCTGTTGAAACCATTTGTTTAAGGGCCCATCTCCAGAAACTGCGACTCATGCTGGTTTTTGGTAAGATTCAAACACATTCTTTATTGATTTTGGTGGTTTTAAGTATCCACCCTATTCTAACTTACTCTTGGCTGTCATTCTTCAGACTCCTGAGTTTTACAAAGCTGACGTCTGGCTACTCCTTTAGGAATTCAAGCTATTCAACTTATTTGGGATTCAGCCACTAATGATCAAGGGTTATTGACCAGACCGATGGATTTATAGGAAATAATCCAACAATCTCAGCAGATTTGATCATTATCTCCATGTTGCTGGCAGAGTCGAGTCGGCGCTCCACATGTAGATCTGTCTCGATCACATTGTGCCGCCACCTGTTTCCTTGTCCTCTCTAGACATTTCCTTTGTGTCGTGTCATACTTCCTCTTCCTGTTCTTATCATCCTTCCAAATCCAGTCCTTTCTCGTCATCATTATCTTTTTCCTCCCTCTGCAACCCCTCTGAAGACACCACATGTCTGAACACTTATAAAAACCACAGACAGTCACACACACACCAATGTACAATCAACTTGACCTGTGCAGCAGTTACACAGCTCACCCTGGATGCCTGTGTAAAAGACATTATTAGATCAGCTAGTGTTGATGTTTGCTGTTACTACAACATGAAAAACTCTCTCTACTTCTGTCTCGCTCTGTTTTCCTCTCTCTTCCTCGCTGGTTTCTAATGTATTCTACCCCTTTGGTGGCCTCTAGCCAGCCTCGCTCTTATGTTCTTTAACAATGGAGAGGGAGGAGGTCACTTGATGCCTCTCCTAAGCTCGACTCTGCTCCCTTTTGCTCTCCTCATATTCTCTAAAATGCTGTTTTCCCATTTCTCCTTTCTTCTGCTTTTCTCTCCTCTTTTCTGTCTGCTCCCCTCCCCTTTCGTCTTCTCCCTAGCCCTCTGGGTGAGGTTGTCCTACCAGGATGTAACTAAGCTCTCTCTTTCTCTTTCACTGTCTCTCTTTCTCTCTCTGGAGAAAAAAAAAGAGCTGATACGAGGCACATTGCAGTGGGCAGGTTCTTCAGAGGACGATGTGACTCTTGAACATAGGGAAAAATGTCAGGAATGTTCTGTCCGTTAAGGGCGTTGAGGGTTACAAGTACATATGTAGTGCTATACACATAATACACAAAGAGAACAACTACACTACATGACCAAAGGCATGTGGACACAGAGATATTACATCCATATGTGATTGCTGAGGATCTCATTCCAAAACCATGAAATAGCTGCTGAAATATCCTCCAATCTTCTGTGAAGGCTTTCCACAAGATTTTGGAACCTGGCTGTAGGGATTAGTTCCCATCCAGCCACAAGAGCATTAGTGAGGTTGGACGCTGATGTTGGGCGATAAGGCCTGGCTCGCATTTGGTGTGTGAAAGGGGTTAGGTCAGAGCTCTGTGCAGGACAGCCAAGTTCTTCACAGTCCAGTATCCCTAGGAATTATGTTCATTCTGGGTGATTCTGCATGTAATGATTAATGTGTAATGCCAACATCCAGTGCCAGCACAGGAAGTAGTAGCCATCTATGTAGCGAGGTTGAAAGTAAAGGTGGGTTATGATTAGGGGTGTAAATCACTAGTTTCATCATGATACAATATCATATCGATGCTTTGGACACGATACGATATATGCCAATATTACAAAGTCTGCCATGATACGACTTCGATTCGATGCTATTTAGGGGCCTATATTTCCATTTAACACAGTCTGTTACAGAAGAAGCTGTCACCCCTTTCTTTTTTACATTTGGCCATAAAAGATAAAACCAACACATAAAAAATATAAATAACTGCAACTGTAAGTAAAATTTACTCTAAACTGACACCACTAACACATGTAAAACAGCATATGGGATTAGTAAGCCTTCAGGGCTTTCTGCCAGAGACCTGTCTGGAATAAATGTTTTCATTTTTACCCAAACCAACATCTTTTTCATAAAACTTCAGGTGGCTCAAAGCCCTGAAAGCTAACTTCTCCAATCAGCCACAAAACATGGATTAACAACAATGTAATTTCCCAAAAGTATCAAATTCAGCTTAGTAATCACTGTCAAGGTTCAGAGACAAAACAATTGTTTTTTGACCCATTATTAGCTTAAGCATGTTGACATTTCATAAATTAGCCTAGCAGCTAACTGACTTTTTTTCCTCTACTCAAAGCTTAACAAATTACATGCTACGTTATTATTTTTCTTCACTGTTGATTAAAGTTACTGCATCTCCTGACAGAACAGTTGGGTTGCATTTCAGCCTGCATGCACATTTTTTCAGCCGACCATAGTTGAAACAGAGCAGCTAATGTTGCTGTAGTGAGAAGTTAGCGGAGTGAGATGCTCGTCCAGGCAGGTAACATTACATGCATGTTTAATCTCGTAACAGTATTGTTTACATTGCATGTCTGTTGACTTGTAGTTTCTCCGTAATCCAAAATATTTTCACACTGCAAATTTTTTCCTAAGTAAATGTCGTAATCTTCATCGTCTTTCTCTCGGCTATTTGCCATCTGCCTGCTGCTGTTTGACGGTGACACAGACTTTCAAAATAAAAGCGTATTCTAAAGATGACAATATGGATTGATGTTTTCACTTTGCATCGGTGATACTGGATCGTCGATCATTGAATCGATGTAATGATCCATATCGATGGATCGTTACACCCTTTGTTATGATAGAAAAGAAGTTCGTACAACCTCTTTGGAAGGTTAAATTGTGTATACCTGTTCAGAATGACCACACTCAAAGGCAGGGTGAAAAACTGGCTATCATAGAGACAAGACTTGATCATTTTTAGATTTGAGGATAATGTGGCACATTTCAAACAGTCTCTCCTGGAAGACATTCATAGTGTTGGACTATATTCATGAAACGTATCCCCACATCTAACGAATTAGGGCCTCACGGATGACGTTATGTGTTTAATGTAAAGTTACTTTGGTTAGTTTTAGGAAATGAAACATGGTGACCACATACCTTAAAATAACATTGGTCTCTTGGGGGAAGTTCTGTGTTGTTTGACCCATCCACAACCCCAGCCTGCCTCCTTACAGCGGTCACTTCTTTACTTCCCTCAGTGCATTAGCCATGTGATCACAGCCTTCTTTAATACATGTCAAACACATATTGCTGCCTCATTATTACGTGTTGTGATATGTACACATTTTGGTGCATTACTTTTCATAGGAAAACATACCAATAGTGCAATAGAACATTCTGAAGTGAATCATAATGAACAAAGTTGTGTAACAAATAAAAAAAAGAGAGCCAGAGAGAGAAGTTCAAACCCAGCTTACTTTCTCTACACAGTTGGCCAATTGCTTTGTGAAGTGGGTGTTAATGTTGGATTTTTGGTTTCTGGAAAGTTACAGATATTGTCGAATGTTGGAAAGGTGGAGGGCACACTGTTTCCGAAGCTTTTCAACCAGCCGGCAAGCAATTCTGATGCAGCATACCGGCCCCTTAAGGGTGTGGAGGTTGCAGGCAGGTAGGGACAGGCATGTAGGACTAACCAGGTTCCCTAACTGTAGAGAGGTTTATTTGCCAAAACCACAGTCTTCATCCAACTAATGCTGTAGAAAAAAAAAAAATAAAAAAAAATGCCAAACTCAGAAAACCATTACTTTATGGACTTTGCTTTGGGCACGAGGGCATTGTAATGTTGGAACATCAAAAGGCCCACAAGGTCTGAAACACTCTGTTGTCTAGAATATCGTTGTATGCATTAAGATTTACCTTAGTTGAACCGAAAGTCAAGGCACACACTTTGAAAAACAGTCTTTCAAGGAGTTGAATAAATTTAAATATTTCATTCTACCTGTAAGTAAAGTTTTTAGTTAATCATGATCAGAATTTTTGCTGCTCAGCCTCCCTTCCACCTCTCTTTATAAGATCCATGGGAGTGGCATCAGGAGCCAGCAGCTACTGCAGCCTCATACGCTGTATGTGGAGTCAGCAGAGGAACTTGCCATCAGGTCCTGATCGACCTCCCCTCAACCCCTCCACCCCTCCATCCCTCCATCCCGGTCCTGGACCCTGCTGCTGGCCATGATGAATGATTCATCCTCCCAGCAAAAACAGCTGACTCATCGCTGCATTTCAGCTCCATATTTCCAAAGTGGGCAGGAGCTAAATGGCTTTACCAATAGCCTTGCCTTCTCACCAGCTACAGCTACCTTCTTGTTCTGCTGCTGATCATGCAAAAGAAGGAAATACTGTATTGAAATGTAGTGCTGCACTTTGAGTAGAAGCCATAAAGGCCTATTTATCTCTCTGGGCTGCAGCTAATTACAGTGTAGTGTGTCCAGTGGCGGACTCAAGCTGTCTGAGGGGCAGGGGTGAAAAAATAGAAAGGCCACAAGCTGCATGCAGTGGGGCACCAATGTGTAGACAGTTTCACAGTTATGTAGCATATACATGTAGGGCCGCTTGTATGGCATACCGCATCATGTTTTTGTTTTTTTTTTTAATATGAAGGCCATCCTAGAGGACACTGCATTACATATCCTCCATTTAAGGGCAAACATTAGTGCATTGCATCTTGTTTTCTTCACAGGAAGGGGACACTAGAGGGCACGTCATCCAACCTGATCTCACAGAAAGACATGAAATGTGGTGGTAGCACGTAATGTGTTAAATTATGTGGGGACAGCTCGGTTGGGTCAAGGCACCAAAACTGCTTGGTACGGTTTAGAAAAGATTTTAATTGTGGTTAAAAGAAGATGCATTCCTTACGTATGAGACGCGATGTAAGTTATATACATACGTAGGCTGTGGCTCAGAAGGTAGAGTGGGTTTTCCACAAATCAGAAGATCAGCAGTTTGATCCCTGGCTCCTCCAGTTCACATGTCTAAGTATCCTTGATCAAAATACTGAACCCCAAATTGCTCCTGATGGCTGTTCCATCAGTGTGTGAGTGTGTTAAAAATTGAGTAGCAGTGGGGCGTCGGTGGCTTAGTGGACAGAGCAGCCCCCCCCCCCCCCTCCCCCAACAACAACTGAGTAGCAGGTGGCACCTTGTATGGTAGCCTTGGCCACCAGTGTATGCATGTTTGTGAGAACGGGTGAATGTGACTCATGGTGTAAAAAGTGCTTCGAGTGGATGGCAGACTAGAAAGGCGCTACAAGTGCACGTCCATGGAGTATATAAATTTAAATAACTTCACGTTGACTTTTGGTTTCACACAGAACACCAATTCTGGTCGCCTGGGTGAAAGTCCTGTGTTTATTTGACTGATCCAGCACCCCAACCTTTCTCCTTATGCATACTTTTCTTGCACTTTATATTACCTTTGGGGTATAATATTGATTTACGCCTATTGCATGACTTTGTCGAAGTAGAGAATTTGTGTGTCTATCACGACAAAGGTTCCTAAATGACTTTCCATTGGCATTGTTTCCATGGTGCCGACATATAATTTAACCCATCACTTACCATCACCATGTAATGTTGTGTTAAAGGTCCAGTGTGTAGGATTTAGTGGCATCTAGTGGTCAGGTTGCAGAACTGACACTTTTCTTTTTTTTATTCAGGAGACATACATGGCCAACACAAAAACACAAATGGCTCTATCTAGAGGCATTGTTCGGTTTGTCTGTTCTGGGCTACTGTAGAACAACATAGCAGACTCCGTGGAAGAAGACCCACTCCATATGGAGTGTGGATATAAATGGCTCATAAAACACAATGATTCTTATTTTCAGGTGATTATGAAATAATGAAAACATAGTTATCAATACTGTGTACCATTTCTGCCAGTAAATGCTCCTAACTTTTACACACTGGACCTTTAAGAGATGGTGGTCATTTCATTTCTGAGGGACCAGGCTGTCTTATCATATTTTCTTCTCTGGAAGGGCACCCTAAGAGGCACTTTATCATGTTTTATCTGCCACTATTTATTAAATGGTCATCTTAAAAGCCACAGTCGCTAAATCGTCAAAAATCTGACTGGAGTCGATGTCTGTGTCTTTGAAGATATTGGATTTGAGGAGCTGGTGCACACAAATATTCACAAACAGTCACAGTGTGACATTCTGAGATGAAGGACATTTTAGTTCTGCTCTGCTGCAGTGAGCTAATGGTCAATAACAGATTCATTTTCATCACACTACAGTACGTGAATGCAGTGTGTGTGTGTGTGTGTGTGTTTGGGCTGTGTGTTTGTGTGTGTCCTTCACTTCCTTCTCCGGCAGTTATTATGGACATTTGAAATTCTGTACCAGCTTCTAGATCGAGCAGGGGGATTACTCATCTGCCTCAGATATTGTGCTCCTTGGTGGTGCTTGGCTTTGCGGCTGACTTAATGAGAGTGGAAGGCTTTGTTGTTGTGAATTTCTCTATTCATCCAAAAGAGGAGGAAAGGTGCTCCACTGAGGAGAAAGGGAAAAAAAAAAATAAGGTAGCTACTCTCAGCTGCTTTTCTCTGTGAAAAGGAATGACAACTAATACCTGAGGGCACTTCCTTATCTCCAGCCTGTCAACACAGACAGGCCATATCATTCAACGGGAGCTTTACTCAATGGGAAAAAGCCATCCACCAATGGGAATAAGCCCTTTCTTGAAAACAGTGGTGCTCTATCTCTTACTGCGACTCGGTAACCTTTATCATACAGTGTTTATGGAAGAATGGTTCCTTACTCTGCCAAATACTGAGACTTTCTTTCATTTCCTGATTTCAAAGCAAGGCTGTGATGTTCTCGGCTTAGAGGAAACAGGATGAGGTGAGGAGGCAGGAAGTGCATTGTGGGACAAAGATGAGATTATGGGGTGAGGAGAGAAGATCAGGTTGAGATTCAAAAGATGTGCTGACCGCAGGTGGTGTTATTAATGTGCGAATGTCTGTGAGAACGTTGCTCTCTCAGACATTTTTCTTGAGCCGTGTTCAAGGATCACAATTTAAACGATGACGCAATTTTAAATCTCTGCTCTGATTTCCTGGTGTTTTTGTACAAAGGTGGAAAACTGGAGGAACATCATCACTGGATGAGATGAAAGAAGCTTAAAAAAATACATGTGAGACAGATGCATGATGCCACAAGGCTCAGATGGTAACATACTGTCTTGTGAAAATGTAGGTTACAAAAAGTGACAATCTTGATTTTGGTTTTGGTTCCAGTTAATTTGGCGACACCTGGAGTTACCAGTGGTGACAGCAAATGCAGTTTAATAATACGGGTCACAGAGTTGTGGAGAGAGCAAAACAAGCTGTTGTCGGTTTAATAAATAAGTAAAAAAATCAATTTTTACATTATTATTTGAGCAACTGGGATCATGTCTCTGCACACAGCATGAGCCTGTGGAAACCAGGGCACAGTAAAAGGAGTTGGTTGCCTCGCTATTGGAGAGGTGCAGCCTGTTGTCTGCAGTTCTTTATCTAACAGCTCGCTGTGGCTGCTTCTTCTATTGCATGACTGCCTGCAATATTTCAGACTGATTCGCTGTCAATTAAAACCAAAAATGACCATTGTCTTGTTTTGTTTATATATTTTTCATGAATGATAGCCAGATGTATTAAGCTCACTGAAACACACATTGCATTTTCCTGGGACTACTTCATAATGAAATTCAGTGAGCATTTGTATATCAGTTACGCACCCATTTTTGCATTAAAATTGTGAAGAAGCCATTATTTTTCTCACATTCCTCTGGTGATCGAAGAATCCAAAAATGCAGAAAATCCTTGATGAATTGAAGTCCTAGGCAACCGTGTTTAACAGCAGCAAAACTAAATCAAATCAAATCAAATCATCCATTTACAAACTGTCACAACTTGTGCAGTATAATCCAAGTCTCATTTATCCAGTCATATGCTCAGTACTTCCCAAACAGACGGATGTGGAACTAAACTTAGAGTGAAACTTACCTCTTCAAAGCCAGACTCCATTGACAAAAACAGTAACTTTACCTCACTGAACACTGGAGCTGCTGGTCTACTACTGCCAGCAGCTCCAGTGTTCAGCGAGGTAAAATTACTGTTTTTGTCAATGGAGTCTGGCTTTGAAGAGAACGTAGATAATTCTCACTTTCCATTCAGTTCCCAGCCAGAAAGCATGAGCATACGACTTGATAAATGAGACTTGAATTGTACTGCACAAGTTGTGTGAGAGTTTGTATACAGATAATTTGAGCTAGTTTTGCTGCTGTTAAACGCAGTCACCTCAACAGGAATTTTCTTACGTTTTTTAAATTTGCTAACCAGAGACGTGAGAAAAACAGTTTCCTTCATGAATTCAACATAACACAGGGTGAGTAATTGATATACAAATGGTCACTTGAGGGGTGAAGGCATTTATTTGAATTAAACTTCTCAAAATTAGTATTTCTAAGGAAGGAAATGATGCGACAACCAAATGCAAATTGTAATTTTCTCTGAGGAGACTGGGTAAAGAAAACATTTCGTGCAACCCCAGAACTAAACCACCAAAACCAGATCCTGCTCATACCCACTGAAACCACATCCGTCTAAGCTCTAGAGAAAAGTTCTTCAGACGCACTGTGGGAATTGACATATATGAAACTCACTCAAAATACACATGTTGTTTGGAGACCCACCTTTAAAGAAACAGTGCCCAGTGCTGCTGAGCTCTGGCAATTTCCTGATGAAAGACAACCGTCCAGAGACACCCCCACCCCTCACACACACACACACACACACACACACTCACACAAAAGTGTCTCTCAAGAAGAAATCGATGACCTTCTGTGGGAGGTGGCGATATGCCACAATCGACTACACAGCCCACTAAATAAGCAGCCACTGGCAGATGATGTTAAATGAGGGTGGGAGGAGATAACACATTTGGTCACAGCGTTGCTCTGGTCCCTGGAGAGTGCAGGAAATGATTCAAAGATATGAGGTGAAAAACCAAACAGTCATAAGTCCTTCCTCTAGTGGACAGAATTTTGCCCAAAAAAAAAGGTCTTTAATATTCATGACCGACTGAGAGATGGACATTGCCATTTATTTGGGAAGCAAAAAAGAAAAACTTTTGCAGCAAAACACTTTTGTTTGTTGTTTGTATATTAATATTTTCAAATATTAATATTTCACGTTTGAAGCTTTGTGCTGTATAGAATTAAAAAAAAACATATACCATGCAAAAATCTCAGACACTCAGACTATATAAATTTTATGTTCCGCATACACACGGAGATACCTTTACCATTTTACCTTTCCCCTCTGATATATTCATTCTCAGTTCTCCCCAGTAACACCGAGTCTTGTGGTCTATATGTCTGATAATGACAGTGATGATGAAGTATTGAGGACCTGTAGTCTCCAGAGCTCTGAGTGGCTCACATCCACTTCCATCTCTCTCTGATGTGATTGGTCGCTGAGTTAATTGTGGAGGTCACGGATGGATGGGGAATTGAACCTCTTCCTTGGAGACCACAAAAACTAGATCACTCAGAAGGAGATGGCATCATTAAAAGTAAACTATTGCTATAATAATTGCGACCATTTCTTTGTTCTTTGCAGACGATCATACAGTGATTAAAATTTCAATGAGTGATATCAACCTGAATTCAGTGATTGGAAGGTGGAAAGGAGTGCCGGTATTGTAGGTATTCTTAAGTTTTGTCAGCTTCATCAATAAGTGATCCCCACAGCGAAGACTAACCTCTTATAGCATATACATGGCTTTGGTGGAAGGTACAAAACACTGTTAGAGAATCAACAAGTGCCTTAAAGGAGCAAATGCAGATTTGTTCTCACAAATTGTATGGATGGTCGTGTACTTGAACACAGCTGTATTGTTGTTATTAGCTGTCATTTGTGCTTGTTTGGAACACTCTTTTATTAATATTATCTGTGGTCATGTGAACCATTTATAGATATTATTGATAGTTCTGTGTGATAAATTTGGTGGTTTTGTGTCAAGATCAGCTGCTTTTGTTTTATTTATTTATTTATTTCCATTGGGTCCAGCTTTCATGCTTGTAATAATGTTATATCTGAACTTCTTTAATGCGTAGATCACAGGAAAATGGAAGCTAATGGGGATACAATAAAAAAACAAATACGCCCAAACTGATAATAAAGCAAACATTCCACTTCTTATTAATGGCATAATTTAGAGAAGAAAGCAATGAGGATTTTATTGTGAGCCACGAGGTCCTAAATGATCACAAAAAGTTATAAGACTTTTGTTTTATTTACATGAAAGAGTCTGTGTATTTTAGGTTTTAAGTAGCCTGGGCACAGATTATGTCATGTGCTTCAATCACCAATCAGGAATTAGGAGCATTTGAATAAAAATGTAATGAAAGGGTTCATGAATATTAAAGTTATACTATGCAAGATGTTCCCAAAAGACAACATATAGAAGCAATCCCTCTCAATGATCACTTAGGGTGCTTTCAGACCAAGAGTTGTCTTGCTTGGGTCCGAATCAGGGACTAATTTTGTTACAGTTGCATAATTGCCTAGAGTTGGTTCATGTTCTCACGGCAGCATTTACAAGCGGACCAGATCAAATGCCTTGTGTGTGAAAGCTGCTCTTGATTGGTCAGAATTTCCATGCGGGAAAATCCAGGAAGTAAACAAAACTTAGAGTACACTTGCAAGATAAAATTAAAACAACAAAGGTTGACGGGATTGGCCTGTAGGGTCAACAGGATGTACCTCGTTGCTAAACTTTGTCGTTTGTGAATGTGTTTTTTTGTTTTATGTTTGGTAATTTAAAAGCCCTTCTAGGGACGGGCATTGGAAATTAGCAGTAGTTACAAATGCTGTGACACATTGCATTGGATAATTGCTATGCACTTCTCTATGTTAATGTATCTGTCCCTATCAAATAAATAAACAATAAACAATAATAAATGTGACACTTTCTAATGTCACAACAGAGGGACAACTACGTGGCTTGACTTTAGCGCTGCTCATCGTGTTCTATATTGCTGTCATTGTTCATTTTAGGCAAACCATACAGTTTGAAAACAAGGCGCGGCTAGAGAACAATGTTTTGATGCATTGGATGCGCCGAATGTGCATATTAAGGCAGTACAGGAGGAGGTGCACATTAATAATCCTCCAGGACTGTAACATGCTCATGTTTAACCCAAACAATGCACGCGCAGTGTTCACACCTGCCCAAACGAACCACACTTAGGGGGCGAACGAACATCAGTTTGATTGAACTGAACCAAACAGGGCAGGTGTGAAAGCACCCTTAAAATCCAATGGAGGTGTAGTGGTGTATTTATCTGCGGAGGCCCTACACTTCCTGGGCACAGCGTGCAGGTAAGGTTGGGACTTTATACAAACGTAGCAACTAGGTGCCAGACCGTAAGTAGCATGCCAAACAAGATTGGGGAAAACAAAAACAACAACAATGGATCTGGCGTTGGTGGCTAAGAAACTTGGTAGTGGGGGTTTATGTGGCAGTTTCCTTAGCCTAGCAAGTGGCTCTGCCCTGCATCCCCGCTTCTGCTTCCACTCCCTTCGCCGTCTGCGCTGCCTTTTGGGCCCAACATTAATCCAGGGAGGTTTTGCTATGTCCAGTGGTATGTTTTGTGTTTGCTGGAAGTCACCTGTAATGTCGATGAAACATCGTGATCCAATGTTGACCAGGTCTGCATGGCTGTAGACGAATTTTGCTTGGTAGCACATACTAACACAAACTACACAGACTACTAACACTAGCAGCAAGCACTGAGTCAAAGAGCCAAGAGCAGCTGTGTCTGTGCACGCCACCACCATCATCACCTCGCCATCTTCATCAGTCTGGGGTTGGCTTTCACTTTTGCTGGCAAAAGTATTTGCAAACAGTAGCTGACAATTCATGCTTAGTTCTCCTTTAAATGTTGTAAATACTTGGATATGAAACCAAATTTACCCCTTGGTGCCACAGTGACAACTTTAAGAACCACTGAAGTCAGACAGTCCGTGATGACAATATACATAAATACTCTTAACTCCCTGCTGAAAAGGTACAACAGACAGCATGTTACTATTCTATTGACTTGATGTGAACATAAACATTGCATTTGAGATGAGTTAAAATCACTTAAATATGTACATGCCACTGTAAAGTCTCTCCACCTGACCAGATACTTTTTAAACACTGGTTAAGGATTCATTTCATGTCATTGACTTCCTTTTATTTGATCCTACCCAGACAGACTGGGTTTAATGCAGTTTCTGCCTGCATATCTGCCTCTATATTGATGCCAGGGAGAGCACCAAGATGAAGAGTTCCTCCAGACACACGAGCACAAAACTGTTCCCGAGATAGTCAAGATTAATGATTGAAAACAAGTGGGCGAAACTGAGAAATAACAACTATAAATACTGATGCTTTAGAGAGCTGGGATCAGGCTGGAGCCTTGCACATCAATAAGAGCTGCTATGCTCTACCTTTACCTCATTGTCTATACAGTGAAAAGGAAAGTGAACATTTTTTGCACTGCTTTGAGACTATGAATGTGAGTCACTGTGAAGGTGAAATTTAAAGGTTACAGCACCTGACATTTGTCCAAGTGGTAATTTTTAATTCGAAGCACATCAGATATTTATTGAGGGCTGTAAGGCTTAATATGAAGTGCTGACCTCCGTTCCTTTATGGACATTCAAAGGACAAGCTGTCGATCCATTTAGCACTTCACAACAATGGTTTTAACCACCAGGCCATTCTGTTCATTATGTATGATTTCCCAGTGGAAAAAAAAACTCTTTTATTTTAAGGAAGGTCTTTCCTTTTTTTGCACCTAGAATAGAGATGTCTGATAAGATTAAATTTGACCTGAGGATCTCAGGTTTCTGTGTCCTCTGAGGCTGGAGACGTTGGAGGCTTCCCAGCTGAGTGTTGGGTGTCTGGAGCTCCATCACTGTGAGTCTGAGTGCTTGTCTTTAGACTCACAGTGATGTCTGTGCAACATCTTTCTTACCCTGACAGCATTCAGTACATGCCAGCACACATTCCTGGTGGATTACTTTATAACGTCAAAGCTGAATTTCTACTATTTATCTTGCAATCGTGACAGAGACCTTTGCATTCTTTTAATGCAGGTCTGTGTTCAGTCAGAAAACCCACTAAGGTAAGAAATAGTCTCAGTGCGCCGTCCTTGGTCAAGCTCAACTAAATCTGGATTTATGGTCGGCACAAGGGATTGAAGGTAGCCCCACCGCAGATACCTGAGGTTTTTATTTATAGTTCAACATCAGATTGCAGCACCAGAGAGATAGGCGGATGCACCATACACAATCTGGCCATTTTGTCCTTTTTTATAATCCCCATGGTAACTGTATTTCCATTCTTTAATTACTCTGTGATATAAGCAAAGGGAAGAAGATCCACCCTGTTTCCTTACTGAATATAAGACTATTCTGCGATAGAGAGCAGGGGTCGCTGTGAGCAGAAGGTTTGTAGTGAAAATGACTTTGCAAGATGTCTGTTACTGAAAAGAAGAAGATAACTGTGCCTTTTTTTTTAAACTCTCCTCATGTTGTTTTTACTCTCAACAATCTACACAGCATCAGAAACTTCAGATATTAAAGACAAGCAACGTATGATAAACAATTACGGTTTGTGCATCAACCATGTGGAAGCTGCTAGCTATGGAGCCCTGAGCATGTCACTGCTGTAGCAACATATTCTCACCCCAGCCTTGTCACATATTGACGTCTTGGTCATGGACTTTCAATGTCCACATACAACGTGCAAGGTACCCTGGGTGCGTTGGTTGTTGATGTTCTGGGACACTGTGTCAAGTTCTGCCTGTTACATGCATTGTCTTCTTTCAAGATACACTTCCGTTTTCACAGGAAATAAATGGTTTCTGATGCCACAAGCACCAGATTTCAACGACTTCGGAGTGAGACCGGGCTCGCTGTAGATATGACATAACACCTTAAAGGAATACTTAAGCCCCAAAATACTTAAGAGCCAGCTCAGTGGACCAAACCATGTGCTACCATGTCATGGGGGGATTTGGTTTTAGTTAGTTTTGTTTGTATTTAGTTGTAGTTCCGTCCATTTTGATTACCCCTTGTGTGTTATTTGGTTTGGCCAAACCACTATATATATGCTCCCTCGTGTGTCAATTTGAGAGGTCAGTGTGTTCAGTTAACATCTTGTTTAGTTATTATATTGAGTATAGTTATGTTATGTTGACCTCTTTTATAGGCCTAGTTGTTCATTTCTTGCGTCCTTGTTGCCTCACTGCTTGGTCCCTAACAAAGTCATAGAGGTCCACGTTCAACAACTGCAAAACTATACCAAAACATCCATTCACAAACTCTCACACAACTAATGCAGCATAATCCAAGTCTCATTTCACCAGTTGTATGCTCAGTACTTCCTTAGTACACGCATTTTCACTAAACCCTTAGTTTTTGGAAGTGAAACTTATCTATGCGCTCTTTAAAGCCAGACTCCAATGACAACATTTTATTTTACCCCAGTGAACACTAGAGCTGCTGCTCTACCACTTCCTCAATCAGTTAGTTTGTTTGTGTTATTGTGTGATTTTGGTTGATCTGAACGAACCCTTAAAACACCAAAGTGACACAACAACATGGACTACACAAACTAGTCAAGACAATGGTAGACCAAGAGCTCCCATGTTCAGCGAGGTAAAATGACTGTTTTCGTCAATGGAGTCTGGTTTTGAAGAAAGTATAGGTAAGTGTCACTCTTAGTTCACTTTTGTGTTAGAAATATCTGTTTGGGAAGTACTGAGTGTACGACTGGATAAATGAGTTGTGTGAGAGTTTGCAAACCAATGTTATAAGGTAGTTTTGCTGTTGTTAAATGTGGACCCCCATGACATCAATTCATCAAGAATTTTCTCCCTTTTTGGATTCTTTGTTCACCAGAGGCATAAAAGAAAAACGGTTTTCTTAATGAATTCAACATAGCGCCATGTGAGTATTTATATAGAAATGATCATCTGGAGGCTGAAGTATTCGTTTAATGCAGAAGTATAAAGAAAGCTTAAGTTGCCAACAAACCTGTCTCACTTATTAGCTGAGTTAGCATGGAGCACATTGCTCTGCAGTTGTGATACTAATCCATTTTTATCACTGCACTTCCTCCAGGAAATGCTTAAAATGCTACTCTGCTGCCTGATATGTATTGAAAGATCTTGCCAAGCCACCACACCCCATCTTGATCCTAAAATCCAACCACAACTGCAGTTGTTTCTTTCACACTTGTCACTACTCAACTCTGTAACATCCTCCCACAGAGTCTCAGAGAAGTGAAATTACCACACATCTTTTAAAGGCCTATTTGTTGTCTTTGGCTTTCACTTGGATTTTAAACTTCTATTTTGCCCCTTGAGGAAGAAAAAAGCCAGAAAGAATGATGAGTTATTGTTTGCTGCATGAGCGTCTGCAGTGGGTGGTCACACAGGATATCGGTAGATAATCGTGCCTGTTTTAAAGAGTTGGTAGAGGCCCAAAGAGTAACTGGTAAAAAACAAGCAGCACGTTGACATGACTGTACTGGATTCTCAAGTGGAGCGTTCATTTCCCTCCACCTGTCACAGTGAAAACAGGTTCTGCCAGATCTTCATCTTGTGCTGGCAGCATAACCACAGTGTGGAGGTCTGGTCTTGAAATGCAAGACTACGCAACAAATACAATAAACTGAAGTTAGCTAAAATCAAAACATCTGGTGGTTATATGCAACTGTAGACATATGCAGCAGCAGTGACCTTGGATAGGTAGATGTTGTAGGTCAGTCCTATGACTTGGTGTTGGGCCTTTCTCTGCAGCCTTTCTCATAGTAGGACTTGTGCATTCCTTTCCAGAGGCAGGTTGGTCTCAGTGCCAGGGTAAGCTGGAGTAACAGATGGTTGCTGGAGCAAGTCTGGCCTTTCCCCTTGTCTCTCTCTCTCCCTCTCTGTCTTTCTCCTCCTCACTCTCTCCCTCCTCACAATAACCCCACTGCTGTTCTCATGGTAACACTATCTGCCAACTCTGAAGGATTGGATTTTTACAGGACACATGAGCTCAGCACTGTACCAGCGGTGGACACTCTGCTCCCACTGTCTCTCTCCTTCCCTCCTGCACCTTCATCTTTCTTTCTGCCTCTATTGAATGTTTCATTTCTTCCTCCCCGCTGGCCCAGGATCCCTTTGTCTCCTTTATCTGTCTCCACCTCTCCTCGGCTCATCTGTCATCGCTGCTTGTTGAGTCGACGGCCGCTACTCTTCCTCCTCCTGGTTTTTCTTTCATCATCCAGAAATCCCAACCATGACTGGGCTTTATCAGTTAGTGTGTATAAATCTAACTCCAATCTAATCTCTTGCATCTGCTGCGCCATTGTTCCTATTTTCTTTGTTTCACTGTATCTTCTAACAGCTTGCCTCCACTGTATCGTGTTCTCCAGACTGCGCTGATAGTCTTATCACAAGACTGATGGTTTCATCTTTGGATTTGATCTCTCACCTTAAAAAAATGGCTGCCATTTTGGTGTAAGGTTCTTGGCTTGGTTGTTTGTTGGTGCTGTTTTTTTTTAAGGGGGTGTGGGGGGTTAATCAGTGACAGACACATGCACAGACCCATACAAACACACTTATTAAGGATATTAGATTTAAACAGGCACAGCATGGTGTAGGAAAGACAGCCAGCTGCTCTTTGGACCAACTTAGATTTCTGAAACAGTGGCCATCTGTGGCACACCGATTGAGGGGGTGACCACTCTGAATTCAAAACATCTACAAATCAAATGCAAGACCACACACACACAAGCGCATTCGCCCAACCCCTTCTCCATCAAAGAAGAAATTCAAATCACGACAGTTAAGAAGGGGAAGCTGGCTTTCTACGTGTCTTGCCATCTTTCCATCCACAAGGTGAGCTCGCCTTGCTCTCTCTACCTCCTCTTCCCCTCTTTCTTCCTCTGACGGTATTGTAAATGGAATGAGTCTGGTTGCATTGCTGTATTACGGTGGGATAAAGTATCAGTGCTGGTAATCTTCCGTGGATTAATGGCTTCTTCTTTATCTGCTGCGGCTGCTCCGCTCAGATGTCTGGCCGGGCCAGGAGCCTCCTGCTGGAATACTAATGACAGACAGACAGACAGCTCCAGCTCTCCCTGTCCCCAGCCCAGCCCACGGGAGCTCTGTGTGTGTGTGTGTGTGTGTGTGTGTGTGTGTGTGTGTGTTTGAGTGAAAGAAAGGGAGCACATATGTGTGAAGTGCATGTGCATGTAGATAGAGAGGGCGCACAGCAGAGACAGAGAAGGAGACTGCACGTGTTAAGAGTGTGTGTGTGTGTGTGTGTGTGCGTGTGTGCGTGTGTGTATGTGTGTTTTCGCCCCCAAGACCCTGTCGCCTCCTTTGTGAGGTAGTCGCTGTCCTCCTTGTCCTGGCTGACACCTGCTTTGCATACAGGAGGGGCCAAGCGGAGAGGAGGGGAGGGGCAATGATGGTGAAATGAGGGTCCCCCAGGATGTGAGGGAGAGGGACACAGAGGGGACGAAGGGAGGGAGGGAGGGAGGGAGAGAGGAGGAGATACAGCAGATTAGTAGAAGAAAATAAAGCAGGCTGATGGAGCGAAAGAAGGAACCACAGAGAAAATTGAGAAATGAACAATGGGAAATATGAACAGATCCCAGCAGCTGGACTACACAACATTGCCCGTTCCCTGTGAGATACTGATAGAGATCCACTCTGTGGTAAATACCCTGCTGTAGGGTGTAGTCATTGTGGCGTGGTAGCTCCACTTCCATTCCCTCAGCAAGGTCACATTTAGCCCATACAGACCCAGGGCTAAGAATATCTAGTAGGTCCTTTATGAAAAGGAAAAGAACCAACACTAAACGCCATCTGCTTCCTCGGTGAAAGAAGAAAAGAAGAGGAGGAGAAAAGGACGAGGAGGGGGAGTGACAGAAGCACACCATGTACCAACTACTGGCCATGCCTATGTGAACAGAAATACAGAGGAGAACAAAAGAAGACTGTACGCCCTGAGCTTACCTCATTTCAAAGGTGGAACAGGAACCAATGTGAGCGCAGAAGCAATAGCAGAACATCCAACCAGAGTTAAAAAATGAAATACCAACATCTGAAACTTCACAAACTGTTCTCCAGAAATTTGGCCCTATTTCCATAACTTTATGAAGCCGACAAAATGCCAGAGAAGCAAATGCATGAAACTAACTGGGGAGTATCACAATCATTTCCTCTTTGCTGTTTTACTGTGTTGTGTCAGCTGTAAAAGCCCTTAGTTTATTCAAACCTGCAACTCGCATAACTCCTCATTTAAACATCTTAAAACTGTGACCATAAAATTAAATGTAGCATCTCTTTCAGTCTCAAAGTCTCAAGGAAACATAGTGACACACAGTCAGCAATGAAAACTTGGTATTTGGCAGAGCGTCTATCCAAAGACCTTGCATGTGTTAAAGGTCACTCATGCACACACATTCATAAGGAGCACATACTGCTTCCACACTTACCCACGGACTGTACATAAAGATGGATGACACATCTCCACTTTCTCCCACTGTACAAAAATGAAGCCAAAATACCCTTGATACGAATGCTGCCATCTTGTGCTGGTGATGTCATTTGGAGCCATAGTCTACACACTAGTGATCTCCACAGGATCAAGGTTCCGCGCATACACCTGACTAACCAATCGCCAGCAGCGCCACCGATTACGAGCACATCAAATGGCACACACAGTTGTCAATCATGACATTAAACCCTCTTTTTATAGCATCAAATAACTAATTAATACCAAACTAGTCATAAAAATGAACACATGAACATACATCAACGTGATAAAAAAACTACCTTAAATGACAGAAACCATCTTTGGGAAATATTTATTTGACGTGCACTTTGAGTTTTTAGTTTGGCCCATGTTCCATCTGCTAACATGGAGGGGGCGGAGTTTATGACCTAAACTAAAGCCAGCCACCAGAGGGCGATCAAGATGTTTTGGCTTCACTTTTAGGGAGCTGTCATGGACAAACAACAAGCTGCAATTCTAGCTAACAAAATACATGGTAATAATGTTTGTTGACAGATTTTGGACAATTGTATGTGAGTCAGTTGCTATATCGCTTGTTTTAAAAAAGGTTAATGACGTTTATGCCCACTGTAAACTGGTACAAGTTGCAATAAATGATTTCTTTGGGCCAATATGGGCCAGTTGAAACAAGTTGTGAGCACAGCATTGACATATCATCACCTTTTAAGTTGATGTGATGTATTTGTTATTTACACATCCAGTAGACACAAAGCAAAATTGTCATTCATTCATTTGGAGTCATGGTTGTGGCCACCTGCTGAATGTAAGTCCCATATTTACTCAGTTTTAGCTCCATTTTTGGTCTCTACCATCTCCTGAGGGAAATATCTTGCTCTGCTGCTAAATGCTCCTCTGTGTTCACCAGCTAGGCTCTAACTGTGATTGTCTGGTTTGTGTTGAGCAGGTATGTGCATTTTGATTTTAGTGACTTTTCCACTGCAAACAGTTGCTTGATGCAGCTGTAAATGTCCCTGTGAGAGTGGTGAGAGTGAACCAGTACAAAAGCAGCAGGCCAGACAGTTAAATAATGAGCTGAAACTCCCTATAAAGCTCTGTAAAGCTGGGGAGAGCTGCAGCTTCTGATGATATTTCACTGCTAGCTCATCACTGCGAGCGACTTTCACATCGTCACAGTGTACCCATATTGTCATTTTCAGTAATAGCTGCCATAAAGGAATCCAAGAAAGGCAGATGATTTCTTTTCAAGAATGAAAGTTGGGTTTAGCCACACTAAATGTGAAGATCTGGCAGCGAATGTTAAGTATGTGTGTTAACATTTTGGAACTGAAACAAATGCCATATTTGATTTTAATTTGCCTTTATTACACTTGTGTACAGCAAACCATATTCCATGATGGTGAAACTATATTAAAACAACAAAAAAGTATCCAATAAATAACTGTAAAAGTTATGTTCTAAATTATTCCAAAGCTGGAGTGGAGGACTTTTACATATAAATGGACATCTGTTACATTCAAGCTCTTGCCAAAGAGTTTACACAAGGCTGATTAAGCCTATTGCTGCCGGGGAAAGCCCTCTCTATTTCGCAGTATACCACAGTTAGGGTTGTATGTGGCAACTTTCCTGCGCTGGCACACCAAACATGATGTGCTCTAAGTCAACTATGAGCTAAAGAGGGCATGAAGTAGGGAGAGACCTTAGCAGCGGAGCCGCATCTAGGAGTATCGTGGAAGCTAAGGTGGAAAATCCTAAGAAGCTTTAAGAAAAGTTTCTTGAATGGATGCTTCAGGAAAAAAAACATTCAAGATGCAGCAAACGTACCTGCAGGCATACATCATAAGCATGTTTCAACAATGTTTATGTTATTACTTTCACTGCCAGAGGGGGGAGATAAAAGTCACGCACTCCAACTTCAAGCAGTGAAAAAACACTACAAAAGCACTTAACAGATGAGCTCATGTACTGTCAGTTATAGTTGCTGTAAGTTTTCATGGCTGAAAGTTAAATAAGTTTTCATGGCTGAAAATGCAACATTTTTTGTCACTGTCATGACCAAAAGTAAAAAGACCAATTCATGGGTCCTTAGTATGAACCATTAGCGTCACAAGTTTCAGGTTCACCTGATCAATCCAGTAACACCCCTGCAATAAATCATATATAGGTGAAGCTTATCAGATTTTGTTGACACTGAGTCAGAGAGGTGTTTATATAAGTTCTTAGTATATTACTATTATTGTTATACTGTGAGTTTTTAATACTCTGTGCTCCTCATGAATGAAAATGGAGTTGGGAAAAATGTTGAAAACAACCTTTCAATATATTTCCTTTCACTGTAGTTAAGTTTTTTGGATACACATGTTCCCCTATATATTGTGAGTATAAAACAAAGTTATGGAGTAAAACAGTACTATTTGATGTAGCCTAAAATCTATGTAATGGCTTGCTACCTTCTAAGTTTGTTTTTCCATAAAACTCAATGAAAAACATGAACTGTTACTGTATTAAACCCAAGTACAACTTGTTAAAAGCAAACAAGGATCCTGTATCCTTCTAAAATCCAGTTTAACATGTCATTCAGTGCATATGTCAGTGTAAAGTGATGTGCTAATTTAAGTGCCAAATAAGTGAAAAATCAATAGAAGCTAACCCTTTCATTCTCCAGTGTTTCTGTTTCTCACTCTCTCACACGCCAACACACACACACACACACACACACACACTGGGCCAGCTTGCCAGGCACATTATAGTAGCTCCATTTTTTGGCATTCTCCTTGCAGCTGTTCTTTACAAGTCAGATCTTGAATGGTGGTAGACATTGGCCGTTTGGTTTGGCGTTCAGTTGGAGCTCTCTGAAGAGACTGCTGTGTCTGTGTGCGAGTGTGAATGTGAGCGTGTGTCAGTGTGTGCGTGAGAGAGAGGAGAAAGAGAGATGTCATGCGTACAGCACCACATAAAACATCACAACCTCATCATGATGCCCTGACGTGACTTTTTCTTACTCTACTCCAGTTAGTTTATTTCTTTCTTGCCCTCTATCTGCCTTTCTCCTTCCTTCTGCCGAACTTCCCGAACTGACTCTTTTCCTGTGTGGTCCCAAGCAGTTCTCTCCGTACTTTCATCTCACTTGAAGAGATAATGAGTTTGATTGCATCACCCACAGAGTCATTTGACAAAACTTTGCTTTAAAAAACACTTACTTTGATCATTTATAAAAAATATATTTTTTAAAAATCCCAAAAGGAAGAAGTTGTCAGTGAAAAATAGTGATTGCTGTTACTGTATGAAACTTTTTTTTGCTCCATCAGTTTTTATCTTTTTAAGTGATACATCATCCATGGCAGACATCAGCTCAGAGGGGGCTATGGTCCCAGTAGAGATCGTGTCACCGTGTGGTAAGGGGCCAAACATCGTACAGCCTGAGACGTCACATTTAGACACCACTGAGACGGAGCAGGTGCACAGCCACAAGCCAGAACATTGCAGCTACTTTAACACTTTCATTTTCATGGAGTGACAGGAGGTCAGGTGGGGTAAAACATCAATGACATGTCCGAGACTGACTGGAATTTACCTCATCGTAGATGTATATTTTTGTCTTCCCACTACACTAAGAAATGGTTAAATAGCAACTGTATAAATCTGGACAAACATTAGCTGATGATGAACAAAGATGTAACGGCAGCAGAGGTGTGAATGTGTGTGTGGGGGTCATGTTTGTTTCTCAGGAGAAAGAGAGGAAAACAAAGGGTCTCGCTAGTAGTTGAAGGGATTTGGTGAGAGTATGTGTGGGCGCATGTGTGTTTGTAGGTGTGCATGTGTGTGTGTGTGTGTGTGTGTGTGCCCCAGAGCTCTTTGTGCCTTTTTGATGGACTCAGCCTTTGTTGCCACTCTACGTGTCACATGCACCAACACAGAGGAACTAAAGCACACACACATATCTACATACAATTACCTGGTTTTGCTGTACATAAGAGGACTTTAGGGAGGTCCAGCACACAGTAGAGTCCCTGAAAACCAGTATTCTGTTCATTATTTTAAAATGTCAGAGGACTTTCGTAACATCTGGGAGGTAATTGTAGATGTTTTGAAAGGCATTTTGGATTTTGGTCCATCACAAGAAAAAATGTCCTCATAAGAATAGTGAACAGTCTACAGACAATCCTCACAAGCACAGCTAAACCAGACCACACACACTCACACACGTGCAGGCAGCTACCATTGGCTCTGCAAAGAGGGTCCCCTCCTGTCCCCATCCCTTCTTGCCTGCAGCTGCTGGCCAGCCTGTCAGTTCCCAGGCATCAAGCCATCAGAGATGACGCCTCCTCACGCCACCAAGTGGTAATCACCTGTCCTGCACCGCTCAGCAGCAGGGGCTCTGTCCTCCAGGCAGCAGAGGAAGTCAAAGATCCCCTCCACTCAAGAATGGGTTTTTCCTTTGCTTTTGTCCCATAAAATGTCTGACCTTGACTAGACTGACTTGTAAAGTTTGTCACTAGAGAGGTGTCTTCACATCCCTCAATACTATGTGAAACTTTTATTATATGAAACTGTTTACGCTGCTATTTTGGCCTGAACACCCTTGGAAAAGAGATTTGAAATCTCAGTGGGAATATTCCTGGTAAGATAAAGGTTGAGAAAAAAAATCAAATATAAAGGGGAAGATATCTGTGCACTTACCTATATCGTAATCAGGCAATCTAGATTAGGTGCGTCACTAATTTAAAAGCTAATCACTGTCTAATATGCAAATGCTGGCAAAGATACCAGCGCAAAGTCGACTTATTACCTGTAATATAAAAATCTCAGCCATGGAATATATCCCTCCGCAAACTTATTACTTAAGGTATAATAGCAAAGTGAAAATGTGAACATATCGTAACATCATAGCAGATATTATGGTATGTTTCACAACCACTAACGCTGTGTCAGCCATTGCCAACTACTGGTAAACAAACAGCATAAACAAATAAAAGATGCTAACTAACTGATTTTGGTGCACAACAGACTCCTCATTTGAGTCTGGGTCTGTCTGAGGCTCAAACATGTAAAGCTGAATCTCTCTGATGTTTTCTCTAATGCTAACAATTTGCCATCTTGATGCTTACTGCTCTTTCTACAGTCAACAGGGCACAAGACCAGATGCAGAATGAGAATTTTATTTTTGCTTCCAACCCCCTTTCAGTTATTTTTTTGTGTTAAAAGTCAATATCAATCCTAGCAGAGTATTTTTTACACACTTGAAAAATGTGTATGGAGGGAACTTTAGGTTGCCACCACAAGTGTTTATAGCTTTGAGTTTGAACATTAATGTGTGTGTTTAATCTTGGATTAGGGGTTCAACAATATGAAAAGCCACATTATTAAAAAAAGACATGTAATTAGACTGTGTAATAAAGCCATACTGTTACAGCTTCATGTTGGTTGCACCATGGTACCTTTATTACTTTGTGTGACATTTTTGGTAAATCCATCTCTATTTATTGACGGATAAAGACAAGATGTGCCGCTTCGAAGTCATGAGTGTTTCCATCCAAAAAGAGCTACAATTATTATTTTGACCCAGAGTTCTGGGGGCAAATGAATTCTTTTTTTTTTTTTCTTTTTTTTTTAAATCTTTATTTTGAACATAGATAAAATAGAACAAAATGTAGGTGATCAATAAGGTAATCAGTCATACAAGAAAAACAAAAAACAAACAATCATAGTAACAGAGGTAAATATTTAGCGTTCGAAAAGGAGTAGGTAGAAGTGGTGCACTTATCTTGACCTACCCCTTATTTCAAGTAATGTTGCTACAAATAAATATAGATTCAGAGATGCATAATAGTATGCATACATACATAATCAAAGAAATACAATCACAAATGCGAGTTTATTTAAAGGTGAACATGAGTTAATGAATGAGCATACTAAAAAATGAAAGCAAATTAAAGTTAAGAATTAAAGAAGGCTGGGGATGTAATTTTTTGAGGGTCAACAAATTCTATGAAAAGACAAGCCACCTCTATACTTGTCTGAAACTCCTCTGTGGCTCCTGTTGAGGACATAAATCTGTAAAAATGGGTTGCAAATATAGAGTTTCATAAATATATATATTCAAATTCCCCCTCAGTGTTTCCAAGTGGTTTAATTGTTGGCGCTGCTGTCGCAAAGACAACTGGATCGCTTTGTGTTTTCCTGAGAGCCTAGCAAATATTCATACTAATATCTGGGTTACAATTACAAATATCAACACACTTAAGCCTTTATGGACAGCAGTGAACACAGTTAGTATAGGTGAATTGTGAAAAACGAGAGAGAAAGAACGCAGTCGTCTTAATATGATCCCCAACAAACAAAACTGAAACAAAGCCTCACATTGGTGGCTTGATAACGCAGCAACTCCAATGACATCACCTGGTGACACGTCAGAAAAAGAACATTACTATCGGAATGAAGCAAACAATGTTACATACATCAACATACATCAATACACAAAAGAAGAAATACAAAAAAGAATCCATTGGTTCAACTTTAAAAAATTAAGTCAACAATTTGCATGCATCTTTTTAAGTAGCTCCAACTCTGACATTATTGAGCCAATCCCATGAGTCTTATATAATCTGAGAACCTCAGTTAGATTAGTACAACCAACATGATTTACTTTGACCTCGAAAAGCTTAATTACGTTGGATCAACTTAATAATTATCCAGATTTGTGTTTATATTTAGTGGTCAAACTATTTTATTTAAGATATTCCAACTTGTTTATTCTAATTCCATCCAACTCAAAAATGTTTCTGATTTTGATCAACTTCTTAAAATAAGTTGTCAACTGACTAAATAAAGTTCATGTATCAAACGTAATTTTTTTTAATGCTGAAAAAGTTCCATATTTTAAGCATTATCCACTAACCCCATGAATCATGTTTTAGAGTGAACTCTTTCTTTTGTGCTGTTTATTTAGCCTTTATTTTCCTAGGAGATTGTACCCGTTGTCAAACAGCATAGTGAAATGCATAGCAAAAATGAGGCTCATAGAGAACAAATCTTACAATTTACTCTCAACATTCACTCCATCCTAAGTTGAAGCAAAAAAACTTGTCGATTTCCACTTCATAGGATGTGATTTCCTGAAATGGCTGAGCACTGTAGTTTTTGACACCAGTTACTCAAACCAAGTAAATGGCGCATCATTGGGTGCAGATTCACTGGTGTGAATTTATGGCAGCAGGATGGTTTATATCAAAATGAACTACAGCGCCATTTCAACAGTAATGAAGGATCCTGTAAGTGGGATTCATTCACTGATGGTTTTGCTCTTTCCATTGGATTTGTTGACATGAGGAAAAATACAGAATATCTCTAGATTTATCCGTAATTAAAATGGTGTGAGACAAAATGAAAAGCAACAACAAGGTCAGAGACTCAAGCTGTCTGTGTCAGACGTACCCTGATGGCCTTCTAGTATTTAGCCAAGCTGTCTTTCTTTCTACTGTGTGCCAATGTGTGTGTGTGTCTGTGTCTGTGTCTGTCTGTGTTTGTGGTGTGGGTTTGTTTGTGAGTAGTATGCCATGGTCTTGGTATGTCCCTGACATCTCCTTAGACTGTGGGTTCAAAGTCGTGTGTGCATTCTCTATCCTTGCATTGTGTCTAAATGCATACGTTGTATGATAGTGTGTGTGCTGTGGTTTGAAATGAGGAAAATGTGATATTTCTGAGCCACAGTACGCCACATCCTTGCTATATCCATGACCTCGACTCAGACGCCACTGTGGGTTCAAAGTCAAGTGTGTGAACCAGTTTATTTTAAGGATTAATTTTCTGCACCTGAAAACTGGAAAACAAGCAGAAGTCTAGGGATAAGAAAGTGGGTGAGGAGATGTGCTGTAGAGCAGGTGAAGCGCAGGCGAAAGGCGCAGGGGCTCGGCGGTGGGGGGGCTGCTCAGTTCAGTGAGTAATTGTGGTGAGGGTCACACAGGTCTGGACCTCATTAAGAGAATTGTCTGGGAACTTTCAGGCTCTGAGCTGTCGTCATGTCACCTGCCTTCTTGTCACGGGAGGCAGCGTAAGGAAAACAGCGGCTTATTAACGTGTCTTTCACTTTTCCAGGTCACACAGTTCACCATTAGAGTCAGGGAGATCAACACGCACGCTAACACAAGGCAGTTTTGCAGCAAACACTTTGAGATACAAGCCTGTAACTGACATGCATACATCTGACGTCTGTGGACTCGAGGCGTATGAAAGGCAGGTACATCATCTCAGCCGCTATCGCTTTTGATCGTCTTTGAACGTCTTCTCTCTTCTCTTGAACACCCCCCACCCCCCTTCCTCTGTTCTTAATTTGTATTCACAGGGGGGTTCTTCGCCGTCTGAGGTTACATAGATGAGAATTGGGGGGGATTTGGGGGATCTCTCTCCAGCAGCTTTTTAAAGAGGCTGAGGTATCAATCAGGTGCTGATGTTACACTGATGCAATGTTTCAGCCTATAGAGGTTACTCCTGGTCGCTTTGCTGCCTTATATCAACTACCCAGCAGCTAATTTAGATATCAGTTACCATTTGACAAATGATACAGTGAGCAAATGTGCTACGACAGCTACATGATGTTTGATTCTGTATTAATTAGCAGCTTCCTTTTGGGGACGCACACACTATAAAATGTGACTAATGATTTGTTTGATGCTTTAAAGGGATAGTTCGGATATTCTGAAGTAGAGCTGTATAAGGTACTTATCCATAGTTAGTGTATTACATACAGTAGATGTCAGTTGGCACGCTCCCAGTTTGGAGAGGAGGATGGGAGTACCACCACTGAAGATAAGCTTTGTACAGCTGTAGATGGGGGTCGGCAACAAAACATGTTTTAGCCATCTAAAGGAAAAAAAGGCCTAACAAAAAATTGAATACCAGTCTAAGTGGATGCCATATTAAGAATATTTTCACCACTTTACCTTGCCGTCAGACAGACTGCTCCTCTGGCACTACATTTTCTCAACTGTAGAACTTCCATATTCTCACACATAAGTGCTGCTATGTGGTGGATTGCGCCTCAGGTCAGCTGTTTGGGTCAGACTTTCAGCAGTTTATGGAGGAGACAACAAATACAAGAAAACAAAAAGACTGAGTGATTATGGCAGTGACAATGATGCTGTTCACTGTGGAGACAAAAGGATACCTTAGAGATCCAGGTTACAGTAGCCTATACAAAAATTTGCGGAGGGAGGCTGAAAAAGACACGGACCCAGAGAGCTACTGCTGCCATGAATGGGACTTGGTTACAACACAACTTCAGGATCTTTCTGAATCTGAAGATGCCAGCGCTTCACACTTTACTGGTTGTTTCATTTATTTGGAGGTAGTAAGTTATTTAAGCTGATGGTTGGGTACAGCAGTGCTTCAGCAAGTGTCTCTCTGGATTATTTGCCAGTGGTTTTACATAATCCTCTTGAGAGAAATGTTTACTCCCAGTACCGAGTTGTCTCAGTCTTGCGGGTGGAGTGCTGATGTCTATATTTGTTTGAACAGCCCGGAAAAACACAAGCACGCACCATCTTTGAAATCCTCAGAAAAGAGAAGATTCGTTTCAGTTTGATCACATAACAACACTCTCTGACCCTGACAGCTGACTTGCGGCATAATACAGCGCACAGCCTAGTTCGGCTTTTGTGGAAGAATATGGAAGTTCTATGGCTCAGAATATGTAGCGTCAAAGGAAAGGGCTGTCTGACGGCAAGGTAAAGCGGTGAAAATACTCTATATAGCGTCCATTTACACTGATGATGTTTTTTTTTTAATTTAGGCTTTTTCTAAGTAGCTAAAACATGTTTTGCTGCAAACCCCCATCAACAGCAGTACATTGCTCAGCTTCCCTGGTCGTACTCCTGCCTGCTTCTCCATGAAAATGTAATGCACCCCAATTCGTACATATCCTGTGTATTTTAACAGGCTGCAATCACGTGACCAGTGCACTGACAGGTGTAAACAAAGAGGCAGGTTAGGGTGGTGGATGGGTCACAAAAACCCAGACCTTCCCTGGGACTTTCCCCTGGAGTTGCGTGTTCGGAACAGTGTGAACTTTGAGTCATTTTAAAAGGTATGCCCTCGCCATGTTTTTTTTCCTAAACCTAACCTATGTAAGTTTACATCAATTACATAACTGTACGTTGAGGATATCATTCGTGGGACACTAATTCATAGGATATCACATGAACTGTTGTGCGTGTATTTTCCGTGGGTTAACTTACAAACCGTTCTGTGAGAGGACGTTGACCTCATAAAGCCCCACTTAAAAAAATCCCAACTATCCCTTTAAAGTGAGGTAATACGGTGCTGCCTCCACAATAGAAATCATCAAAACACATTTTACAGAGCATTTATACCTGTTTATTCTCATGCTTTTGAGTGTGGTTCAAAGCATTCACTAACAAAACAGACACAATAAAAAATTTTAAATGTAATTTTTTCAAGTGTGCAATTATTCAGTATAAATAGAATAAAATATCTGAGTGTCATAGAATAGAATCTCTTTTAAAAAAATGTTTTAAAGCATTTCAGAGTAGGAAATATAGCATTTACACGAAGCAGCAAAAGATACATAGACATTCATAGATCAGCAGGTGCACAGCACTGTTCCCGAAACCCAGAGATAAAATCCTCAACAGCTTGTACTCATTATAAATATATATTAAAAATTAAGCTACACATTGTACTGCAAGTGTGCAATCAGAAAGAGGATAGTACGATGTTCACATCCAACAGCATAAATATCACAGTACTTTAAGGACGGGGTGATTATCCCGCAATAAGGTGCAGGGTTGGTTGGAGTCAGCTCTTATTGAAATTCTGTTTCAGCACTCAGATTTAAATTGCATTCTCAGAAATGAAAAAGAAAAATGGTTTTTAGGCGGCAGGGGAAAAAAAGCATATTTTTTGATAAAAGAAAAACAACTCATAAAGTTTCAGTCCTGACGTGACGAATCTGAATCAGAAATGACTCCACAACCCTGCTTAGAGGTGAAAAGGCGCTACGGGGCAGAGGCTGACTAGTTGGTCTTCTTGCAGTTTGTTGTCTCTGCGTTCTCTGACTCCTCTTTGGCTTTGAGCGATCCACTTTGTCCCTTGACAGGAGAAACCGGGGTGTGCTTCCCTGCTGCCCCTTTCTCGCTGGACTCTTTGGTTGTGGTGGTGGAGGTCGTCCCGTTGGTTGCGGAGTTATCGATACACGCTTTCTTTACCTCGTCGGTGAGGGCGGCGTAAGAGGAGTGGCCGGTGAAGAGGGTCTTGTAGATGGCCGACTCGATGTTAGCGAATGGTAAGGCAGAGGAGCCTGTCAGCATCATCCTTGACTGAAGAAATAAGAGATAAATATGTCAAGACAGAAACAAAATGTCTTAAAGGTCCCATATTATAAAAAGGCAGATTTCCATATCTTTTTTAAATTATAAAGCAGGTATTATGCTATATAAATATTGTAAAAGTATCATAACGTAAAATCAACAGAGAAATGCAAGAAGTCAGTATTCAGAAAATGTGCCTTTACACGAGCTGTCAGGACTTCTGTGAAGTTGTGATGTCACAACTATATTAAGCCCAGTTAAAACCAAAGATTCGCAATGGGATGAAACCATTTTAGAACCTTGAAAAGAGAAGTTGCAGCGATGTGACCTGGTCTGTCTGAGCTCGACTCAAGCTGGCTGATGATGTCACCTGCAACTCCGTTGGTCAAATTGCCGGCGGCTGGTTTTACAACGTAAACTACGTCACCTGTTTCAACAGCCAATTGACTTGTAGTGAAGGTGCTCTGTCTGAGCTGAGCTCTCTGTTTACTTCCTAACAGTGTTCCCCCATCTGACATTGGGCTGCTGCTGTTTGCTTTATGTGCTTATGTTCCACCCACAACCAAAAGAATAAGCCTGAAAAGCTGTAAATCAGAACAGAAGTACAAAGAGTTGTTGCATAACAATGATACACCGTCTCATCTAGTTGCATTGATATGAACCGGCAGGTTTTTAGAACGCTGCAGAACGGCACATTACAAGTCGTTGCCTGTTTCCAACTGGTCTGAACTGGGCTTTAAGGTAGAAACTGCTGCTACAGTGCCATAACAGTCATTTCCCCAGCTGCAATTATGATGCAGATGCCAAAAACACAAATTTGGAAGACCTGGAAACACCGACCAATCAGATTAGGCCGGGCTTTTTGAGGAGGAAGGCTACAGAGAGAGACGCTAAATTGGAGCGTTTCAGAGAAAGATGGATACAGGTATATTCACGCTGACAGTGTGAGAAAAGTAATGTGCTTTTAGAACCTTAAAGCACGTGAACCCATAATACAATTATGAACCTGAAAATGAGCATAATATGGGACTTTTAGTAGGTTTGGAATAGACATCTAATCATTACCAAACTGTGGACTTTCCTTCACCACAGCAGCTCTCTTTAAAGGCAGCTATCATCAATACATTTACTTTAACAGTGGATCCCATGACTACTTGTATGTGAAGGGACTTGCCTGTGATAATGAACCTACGGAGAAGTAACAGCCAACCATGTAATTTGTCATTTTTTCATGGATAGCCAATGTGCTGTTGACCTATTTTACATATTAACACACTAAGTAAGTGGGTAACATGTTTGTATTTACTTCTCATTAGGGGGATGAGAGTATAACATCTGCATCATCAAGAACACAAAATAATAAATAGCAGGTTTGGACCAAGTCTTTAAATCTGATGAAATGGCTCGGTGCTAATTTGACAGATCAGAGACGGAGGGAGCTAACAGAATGAGAGTTGAAAGAAGACATGGTAGATTTATCTGTGTCTCAGTCAAGAGCACAAGTTTCCCAGAGAAGAGAGGATGATGCAAGCTGATGAAAATGATGCAAAAGCCCATGCCCTACGGGTAATACCGAGCTAATGTGAGTCACCGCAGCTAAAACTTAAAAAAAAAAAAAAAAAGCAGAAAGAGAAAGGTCATTTAGAAGACAAGACGCCACAGATCTGGAGGGAGCTTTGGCGACAAAACATTTGTTTTACCTGAGTTAATATCTAATTAATAAACAAAGAAAGGTATTAAATTGTTTTCTGTCGTGGGGAAGCAAATGAACCAAAACACACCATCCTGTTTGGCGTACATTCTCATGGTCACAGTGTCAGGTATGAGCTACACAAATTACACCACACTGACCTTGTTGACGACTATGAATATGGTGTAGATGAGCATCAGGTGGTGCCTCTGGAGAGGCAGGTAGTGGGTCTGCTGCAGAGCAAACAGCACCGCACCTATCAGGGTGATCTTGGTGGGGCTAAACAGACATTCAATGAGAGAGCAGTTATGACACAATCTGTAATAAACAAATATTAAAACGTCTTCAAACATCTTTTATGCTTGAATTATTATGCACAACTGAACTAAACTGAAGATACACATCATCACTGTGGATGTACTTGGCATCCGCTTGAGTAAATAACTCAAACTGGTTTTATGTTAGGCTGTTAGGGTTGGGTATATTCTGGTCGGACTATTTCTGTCAGGCAACCAGCCAAAAGTGTGACTGCACCTGGCCAAGAAACGGTCCGGCACAAAACCAGCTGTAACGGCAACATGAAGTCATGACGTAAATGAGCACACTTCTTAATATGTTAAAGGGACAGTTTCCCCAAAATCAAAAACGCATATATTTCCTCTTACCTGTAGTGCTGTTTATCAGTCTAGATTGTTTTGGTGTGAGTTGTCGAGTGTTGGAGATATCAGTAATAGAGATGCCTACCTCCTCTTAAATATAATCAAACTAAATGGCACTCAGCCTGTGGTGCTCCAGGGTGTTTAAAGGGATAAGACAGTTAGATTTAATGCTTTTTAAAACCCTTTCAAGACACCTTCTAACCAAATTTAGGACTGATTTTTCGACAAATCATGTTTTACTCATTTAAACGTTATGTAGGCATATGGTTATTAGAGTGAGTTAAGTTGATGTACATTTTGCAAACAGGTAAGTGCAAGTATGATGTAAAATGATGGTATTATAGTTGTTTGTTTGTTTTAAGATTTGTAACATTAGAAATTTGGACTTTTACATATAAAAGCTTTACTCATTTTTACAAAAAGACATTAAAGGACGTATAAATGAAATTAGATAAAATGTTTGTAGCAGTTAAACTAGCTCAGAAATTCAAATTTAAGACTATTTAATGACTTTTAAGGCCTTATTGTTACAAAACTGAATTTAAGACAAGGACCTGCAGACATGTTAGTAGTAGCATGTAGCATGTTAGCTAGCTCTGTGTTGCTAGGTGAGCTAGCAACAGATGCACACTTCATTCTGCGCAGTGATACACTTGGCAGGCGTGGTTCAGTAGAAAGAAAATAGTTCCTACATGAAACTGCTCACATCAAGGTCTGTGGATTATCTTGAGTAACTGGGTCATGATTAAAATGATCTTCAGATAGACATCTCTGTAGAGGACTGGGAGGAAACTCAAACTATTAATACAAGATGCAAACTGTTACAGTATAAGTGGTTGCTCAGGACCTATATCACACCTGTCAAACTACACCATTTTAATCCCAATATTCCCGACTGTTGCATCAAATGTACTGAAGAAGTTGGTACCCTGCTACATTGTATGTGGGTTTGTCGAAAGGTGCAGATATTCTGGAGAGAGGTTCTTGAACTAATCTCCAAGCTGACAGGAAGTGTTATTCCTATTGAAGCCAAGATATGTTTGTTGCACATATACCCTGAGGATTTCCCAGCAACTGTAAAGGAACGTAAGCTAATTAATTTCTGTTTGTTACAAGCCAAACGTATGATTGCTTTAAAATGGAAGGAGACACAGAGACCCACCTCTACTCAATGGATTACAGAGATGTCATCAAACTTGGCACTGGAAAAACTGACTTACACGGCAAGAGGGAAAATTAAGGATTTTGACAAAATGTGGTCTTCTTTCTTAATCTTTATGAACGATCTAAATGTGCAAATGCCTGGAGTTGGACAAGGACTGATGCCACTACCATCACAATAACTTGTTGCACAGCTATAGTATTATTGTTGTGAAGTAGGGAAAGAGAAAAGGAGAATGACCGAACTATATACTTGTGATTTAAACAATGATTTAGGAATATATGTATGTATGTGTGCATACTGAGGTTCATGGAAATGTATGTGAGCATACTATTATTATTATTATTACTATTATGAAGAATATCATTTTATGTACCAAGGATCTTATGTTATCGAGGGTGGGGGGATGGGGGTGGTTTATGTTTATGTATGTCTGTTTGCAAAAATGGAAAATCAATAAATAAAGTGTGGGGGAAAAAAAACTGGGTCATGATTTCTGGAAAGAGACACTGCTGTTGAGTTTTTCAAATGTAGTTTTTGGCACTTTGAGCACCACAAGCTGAGCGCCATCAAGTTCCATTAAATCTGAGAGAAAGCAGACATCTCTACGGCTTATATCTCCAACACTCAGCAACTCACACCAAAACAATCTAGACTGATAAACAGCACTACAGGTAAGAGGAAAAGTATGTATTTTTGATTTTGTGGTGAAATGTCCCTTACATTATTCCTTTACATTTCACATCACACTCAGTACATCACAATATAGTCAAGACTTACTAAGACATCTTGAGGAGCTCATTAGTCTCTGGTCTCCATACGCCTCGAACTAACTGCTCAAAATTACTTATCAGACCACCTCCAGCACCTAGCGGGGATAGGAAAGGTACGTATAGTTCATTGTTACTTCGTAGCTTTTACAAAACATATAAAAAAAAAATCCTTCAGCATGCACCATCAGCTACTGACCTTTAGCCCACCCGATGGCAATCATGACCAGCAGACCGTCCTTGTATTTGCTCTGTGCCTGGGTGACCCCTCCAAGCACCTTCCACGTCCTGGTCACTTCCTTCATCCCTGACAGCACCAGCCTAACAGGCAGCAGGGCGGCACAACAGTACACCAGGTCCATGGGGCAGTAGAACACTAGGTACCTGTAGAGACACATATGGCTCACATAAAGAGTGCACACACATGACACACATCTCAGCTACCTGCTGTGAGTGAACTATGTCTTCATTACACACTTTGACAGTGACCTGACAGTCTCTGTCATGTACCTAACTTCACCAGCAGAGGGCGCTATGGATTTCTGAGAGGAGAGTGTAATTATATGTGTCACCAGCAGAGGGTGCCAAAGCCTTCATATTAGGAGAGGGGAACTTGACAATAACCTCTCTGTTTTATTTAGTTCCTTCCACATTTCATGCTCCCTTTACAGCAAATTGATATGTTTCTACACAAGAGAATCTTTTCTTCAAAGTAACAGAGCGCCTCTCATTAACCCTGCAACTTTCTGCTTCCATTCTCCATGTGTGTATTTCAGTCTCATGACATTTACCAGACGATGGAAGCGAGCAGAACACTGGTGCTGTTGGACAAAGGTGCAACAGGTGGCTCGGCCAGCATGACGGCAGATAGCACAGCTCCACCGAAACAGAAGAGCATGGAGCTGAACCAGCAGGCTAAGGGGCTGACTTTGGACACCTCAAGAGCACCTGCATGAGAACAGAGGTATATCTATCAGCAGGGTCACTGTCATGTGGATTTCCTCGAGTTCCTTGAACACACATAAGGCATAAGTATTCCCACTGTAAAGGCCTGGGAACACCCTGCAATCACTGTTGTTGAATGCTTACTATAATAAGCATTAAACGTAGTCTTCTGTGCAGTGGGGGGATTTATATAATGACAGTGATAATGCCAAAGACACAGGCTTTGTGGATATGGCCATTTATGATGTCTACAGTATTGGTACAGAAAAGTATCCAACTTTAACATCTGGGCGTTAGAAGGAGAGATGGACTTTTCCCTGCATGCTTTCTTCCAATCACTGAAACTGTATAAATATTAACTAGCTAGAGAGAACACACACAGAGAGGTTTGTAAAGCACAGTTACAATATTTGTGTCTGGGCCTTCAGGTCAAAGTGCAGAGCAGCGACATTTACGATTACAAACCATATCAGTTCACTACAGATAAAAATCACCTGCTCAATGCTCCCTCTGTGTTTCCGCCCTGCTTTGAAAGATCACTGTGTTCACTTTTCCACTAAAAAAATGACATTATGTTGCTTGATATTCTTACTGGAAACTATGAAAGGGAGGTTTGTTTCTACAATTTTTTGGCTAAACACGGGTTTCATTGACAAAATACAACACTAAGACAATCCAATACTATCAAAGACCGACTTTTCTGACTCTACCGACATTAACGCCACCAACGTTAAGATATATATATAAGATATATAAGATATATGTGTTTCACTCAGTCAACCCTGAGCCACCTGGCCCCGAGTCACTCTGACCGCACACAGGACCATACTGGTAATCTGAGGATTACAGACAGATTATAGACTCCTGGAGAGAGATCGGTAAACCAGGAGGATTTATAACTCTATCTGCCTCCTCTGCACAGTCCCAGCGGAGTCTGTCTGCACAGCTTACTTTTTCACTTCTAAAAGAATTAGGAAGTGGATGGATAAAGAAGCAACTTCATTTACCATCGTTTAAAAAAATGTGCAAAGTTACAGATTACTGATTTATAATTTTCTAAATGAGGCATTTAGGAACATTGTCATTTTGAACAGTTTGGATGATAAAATAGAAAGGAGAAATAATCCTGACAATGCCACTATGGTAGGGCTCGACAGTAACGGTTTCTAGGTTGTCACTGGCAACCACTTTGACAAATGGGTAACCAACTTTTGGCCGCAGCAAACAGTAAAAAACGCCCCCCGAAATAAAGACATTTTCAATATTTGTTGCATTGGTGATATTTAAATATTGCTGTTACACTCCTATCCAGAACCAGACACTCCACGAGACTACGGGTTGACACATGTGTTGGCGCGTTTACTCGCATGTGCACAAGAACAAGGACAAGAATCAGATGAACTTGAACGCAGAACAAAAAGGAAACTTGTGAAGTCTTTCTCGTGTTTTGCAGCGACTTGCTGGATTCATTTTTGAGGGGTGTGTGGAGAGCATGATAACACTTAAGGGTGGACACCATAACTGATAACGTCTTAAAGGGAAACTACACCAAGTTTGAAATTCATAAATATTATTCCTGTGGTCTAAGACAGTCCAGAGAACATGATCTCTCCCAAATTCAAAAACTAAAGAGATAAAACTCAAATGTGTTATGCCATTTAGTATAAAGCCTGGAGCTGCTCCTCCTTGACAGTGACTCGGGAAAGATGTTCTGGATGGGAATGTTCTGAGTATATGGGTACATTTTGTGTTTCAGAACTGAGAACACTAACACAGAATAAAGCTCATTTGGGTATAAAAAAGGAAACAAACATTCTATGGGTCCACAAAATCACTTTATATTTATACCCTATGATGTCACAAGTTTGAGACTTCTCTGGTTCCTGGCTTTGAGTTAGAGAACCTCATATTCACATATGTTGATTGAACTTTTCCAGGCCATGGAAATAACATATTGGAGTTCTTTATTAAGGTAGTGTCTCCCTTTAAGATTCAAACTAAAATATAAAGCATCGGATAAAACACAAATTACTGTAATACACCTTTTAAACATTATGTCACAGAAGCTGACATATAACTGGATAGTATCTTAATTACTCAAAAAACAAAGTGACTAAAAATGGCAACCATATTTTCAGTTCTGACAATCAAAAGCGGATGCCTTATGGCCAGCCTGGCAGCCACTTTTAAAAGTTAATGTTGAGCTACAGGATGGCCTATAACCTGCTATACAGCGGTGGAAGAAATGTTCCTTTACTAGCAGTACCAATATAACAATATAATAATACATATTCTCAGCAAATTTTACTTAAGGTGTCAAAAGTAAAAGTACTCTGCAGAAAAAGTCCCCTGTGACTGACACATAATTACACAGTACATGACATTATTAGGCCCCGATCACACAGGAAGTGCTTTAGCAGCTGGAGGCAGCTTTTTGGAAGTGTTTGAGAATGAGAATTAAGCTTTTTGCTCATTGTTTTGCATTGCTGCGCGCCTTGTGTTTCAGCACTCTAGGTGCCTGGCGTTTTTACCAGAGCGCTCTGAATTCCTCGAGTTGAAAAAACTTCATCCCCACGTCATCTCTGCTTTTTTTTAATTGTCCAGTCGGATTATTTGAGAAGCGGGCCTTCTGTGGTGGTCACGACAACATGTTTACAGTTGGTCAACAATGGAGGAGAAACTGGTGGTAGCGGTTGCTGGATACCCTGAGCTATATGGCCTGACGATAGACAGCAGGTCGTCAAACTGCCCCAAGTCATCCTAAAATATGCCTGGAAATGGCCATCATGGAGGGGAAGCTCCTGGACCAACTGGTGGTACTCCCCATGATCCACCCTCTTTTTTAGGGTCTCATGTACCCACACAGATCTCCGTTTCCCTGTGCCCGACAAACTATTTGCTGACAGCCAGAGCAAGTACCCTCTGCCTGAACATTTTAGTAACTAGCTACTAATTACTGTGAAATAAATAAAATAAAAAAAACGTAGATTGATGACATGTGAAGGTTAGTTGTGGTGCGCCTCACATTTTGCAACCTGTAAAATGCTTTCTGTGTGATCAGGGCCTTAGATTGTTAATAGTAATGCAACAATGTGTAAGCAGCATTTTCCTGTTGGTGCTGCTGGAGGTGGAGCTGGTTTTAACTACTTCATATTCAGTCAGGTAACTTTGTCCCGTGGTTACCTCTTTGGGCTTCAGACGGTTATGTAAGTAAAACTTCTCTTTGGTGGAACTGCTACCAACTCATAGACATCTGAAACATGGAATTGTCAATACCTTCACACCTGTTCTTCGATGTCTACATGGTCTCCATATCTTCATTACTAGATCACTATAATAAAAAAAAGGCGTGAATTCCTACAACAGTTGTTAGAGTTGTATTGACCTGTCAGAGTTATATATAGTAAAACACATATATGAATGGATGGAGAGGAGTGCCAGTGTTTCAGGAATATAAGAACCATGTTGATGGGACATTGTGAGCCTTAGTGCTGTCAAAAAAATGTTCATCTAAAAGGAAAAAAGTGGACATTAACGGAATTTGAAACTCATATTATTATGGGGATAACCAGGCTCTAAGTTCTGGTGCTACAGTTCCTTTAATCTGAGGGCTTAGGGTGATGTAAACAGGAAGTATAATGTTGCCATGGACTAAGTGAGTTGGTTAGCTGTGGGTGAAAACTTGAGTCCCATTTTTTGCCTACATTTGTTCATATTTTGTCAAATAGCACCAGTAAAAGTATGCCGAATTTGATATTAGCAGTTGCCATTCGCAGTGTACCCATGGACCTACACACGACTATCACTGAACCACTCTGATGTGATGATTCTCGGGCAAGTTCTGACATTATAAGAAGCGCTTTTTTTCCATGACTTCTATGCAGAGTTCTGGATGTTTATTTGTTCATTCTATTAAATTATTCAGAGATAATGATATCCTCGGAAATTCTAAGTCACACAACAGCATACAAATATGTGCATCCCACGTCTGTGTTTAGATTTGACTGAGTCATGACTCCGAGAGGGAGAACAAATTGTCATGCAAATAGTGGCAATCGGGCACCAAGAGATTTAAAGTACCTTCATAGCCTCCACGAACTGACATTGCTGCTCCTCCGACCACTGATGGTGTTGGTGTGTGGGCCAAACTAAAGTAACTAACGTCTTGTTGTGTTTTTAGTAAACTGGTATGCACCTGTCCCTTTCACATCACTGTGTCTTGACCTTCATTCTCTCACTTCTCACCTCCCTTTAACTCTCTCACCTTGCACTCATAATCTGAAACACTGCTGTATATAAGCGGTAACTAGATGAGTGATTTAAAATGCAACGGTTCATCAGCTCAGAGCGGGAAGTGCACGCAACAGCAGCATGAAAAGCAGAGTGTAGTAGTATCATTAACAGATATTAAAGTCAGTGTAAAGCAAATTCTGCTATTTTCTTCTAAACACATTAAATAGGTCATAAAAGTATTCCTCAAATGTGTAAAAAAGCCTTTCAACCATTTACAATTGAACTGTGGAGCTAGGCTTCACAAACTGTGTTTCTAGGTTTCTGTGTTCTGGATTTAGTGGGTGGGCCTTAAATCATAGCTGCGTTACCTAACAGAGCTATCCCTGGTACAAACACGCCCCCTGAGGCTGTAGCAGTATAAATAGAGGGAATCGCCTTGTTGTGTACAAATACTTCCAGGTAGAAAACCAGCAGAGTTTAGCTATATATATATATATGTATATCACATTTTTCACGTCACTATATCACCGTTTGTAAAGTCTATAAACACAATGATTGAACAAACGTTACTATTTCTGTGTGCACGTTTTGTAATTAATAACATGGTTATCGTAGATTAGCTGCGCTAAACGTTAGCCGTTAGCCGTTAGCGGTGTCTGTAATAACTCAGTAACTCAATAAACGGTCCGTGAAAATTTTTTTTTTTTCCAGCGGATATCTTAGTTACAACATGATTAAGCTAGCAAAGCAGTGTTGTGTTGCTATGTGTGGTAATTATTCAGTTTTGGGAAATCACGATGTCTAGAAAGCATCAGTGGCTGCAGCTGACAGGGACAGCTAACAGCAGCAGCAAAGCTAACATCAGGACGTCATCTGTTAAAAGCCTCCCGTTGTTGGATACGACATGAAACTATCTCAATCATGTTGTAACTAAGACATCCGCTGGAAAAAATATTTTCAGTCAGTGGAGCCGAATCAACACTCTCCCTCCCTGGATTCCATCCTCCCGTTCCGCCGGCTGCAGGTGCTGGGTTACGTCCTTGTACAGTACATGGAGGCGGCTTCCCTCCCGTGAGCAGAGAGAAGTGCTTGTTTTTCCATGATTTTGAGAGCTAATTTTATATACTTAGCGATTTTTTTAATCTTTCAAATTTGGCTCAGTGATTAATGACACATATTTCTGTGATGTGACATTTCTTGTTGCTTTACACAGACTTTAACTGGTTTTTTGTTTGTGTTAAGTTTTGCGAGTGACAACAGTGACACAGCCAGACAGTCTCTATCTCTTGTGTGTAGATGACGCCTGATATGATGAACTTTTGTGGTTTGACACAAACTTCCAGTTAGAAGAGGAGGAAGTTTGAAAAAGAAAAGCACACAAATGTGAGACAGGAAAGAGGAGTTGTAAAATATGCAAACAGTCTAGCACCCTGAGTGTCACACATATCCTTTCCTCCAACACTAATGCTCAATATTAGTGCTTTTGGTCTTACCACAGTTGTAACTTAATCTCAGTTAACACGTGAGGCGCATTGCTTACATAGTAAACAGTGTTTCTATGTCATCAGTTTGAGTTGCAAAGCAAAACAAACTGAGCCTGAGTGGCTGAGCAAAAACTTAAACAGGAACGCCGTTTCATTGAAGAAGTGGTGATTTTACAAAGCATAACAGGTGCTTTTCATATAGTTTGCAGATGGTAAAAAAATAATGCTTTGCTTCAATCTTACACTGAAATACGGGACTTCTCTGACATGCTGGGCTACAAACACACACAATGTACCGAATCAAGATCCTCCTTCCTGGTTTGCATTTGAAGGAGACACATTTACAAGTCAAATTTGAGGAACACAGGCCAAGTACATTACAGCTGCAACATGTCATACGGGTTGTATTTTCCACTTCCTCTTTCCTTCTCTCTGTTCTTTTCTCTTTGTCTCTCTGTAATGTGAAGGTAGACAGCAGGCCCTCTCTTCTCCACAACTCCAACTCTCCTCAGAGCCAGCTTACTTAATTGTTATAATCTGAGATCAGTTTTGCCCGTGAAGGCATTTTCAATCAGAGCAAATGTATCTTGGATAAGTATGTTTGTTGTACATGAGTCTCTTTACAAAAGAACACAAAGGAATGGCATATGGAGACAAGTCTCACAGCTGGGAAACAGTTCACTTGCCTGATCAAAAACAGTGATTAAAATCTTAACCAGGACAGCAGATCTCCTACCATACTCACTTATTATCTACGCCTGTGAGTAAGACATCCCTCCTCTCTCCTGAAACTTGATAACTAGATAAGAAAAAAGTGGCTTATCTATGGTTATTTTTGGGCTTGAAGTGAGATCCATTGATTGACATTCAACCACTGCTCATCTTCCACTTCCCTGTCCTCCTGCGTCCTGTGCAATCCACTCACAGCATGTTTAGGAATCTGCTTAAAATAACTCCACGGTAAACTGTAGTGACAGTGTTGTAAACATATAAAGGGAACTGGTGAGCTCTTTAAAAATGCACTGTGGGACTGGATGCACTGGAGAGCAGGAGGGGAAGATTTAAAACAGGAAGGAGAAAAGACAGGAAGAGTTTAGTGGTTTATGGCATTCCTTTCCTTTTTGGGGAACAGGAGACATGGAGCTGGCTCCCGGTGTGTTTGTGTCTTCACTTTTATTCTGGTTTTACTGAATTTCTTTTAAAAATAATCCTCAGATTTAAACCTTTCTTTGCTGTGCTCTCACTAGTTAGGATTTCATGTTGCACTCGCTGATCTCCGGCCTTTTGTTTGTCCGTATATTAACACTCTGTGTATCTTTCTCTCAGCCGCAGAGAGATAGATGGGAGCAGAGGACAAAGGGTTAAAAGGTCGCAGGAGCTCAGATGCTTCGCGAGGCAAGTTCCAAAATAGCCTGTAGATTTAAAGCGGTGGGACTACAATGGACTGCGTGTGTGTTCTGGTATGTTTGTGTGTGTGGAGAGTCAACTGGCTGTGTAGTTAAAGTCCACCTGTCCCTGTGGACACTATCTCAGTGACATAACAGAGCTGGCTCCGTGCCGGCCTTTGGTCTGAGCTGATACAATCAACTATAGCTCACAGTAACAGTGTGTGCTTTAAAGTTAGATTCATTTAATGGTGACTCTTTATTTGGACAGTCCAGATACACATGATTAACAGAGTATTTGTAACGTTTCGACAGCTTATTCAATTAAACTGTTGTGCTTTGTTTGTAGATGTTCAACAGATTATCTACAGAGCTTATGTGACAATTCATGAACATATTCTCTGTAAATTTAGCTCAAGATAGTTCAAGTTCAACTGAATAAGTCTTAGAATATGTAGTGAATTGTCACACGCCATAGACAAACATCTACAGACAAAGCGAAACAGTTGAATTGTTGAGTCTCAAACAACAAAGAAGACCCTGCCTTTGCGGCTGCTGCTCCAAAACTTTGGAGTAGCCTTAAACTCTGAGTCAAATGCTCCCCCTTCATTGACACTTTTATCATGTTTTCAATGGCCTTTGGGTGTTCGTAGTAGTTTCAATATTTTAGTATTTTATAATCTTTTTACTGATGCAACTGTTCTTACTGGTGTTATTCTGTTTTATATTTGTGTACATGTTATATTGCTATATATCTGTTTATCATTCTTTTAATTTGTACAGCACTTTGGTGGACTGCAGTTGTTTAAATGTGCTATATAGATAAACTTGACTTGATTTAAACGAGCTGATGAAATGTCACAAATAGGCCTTCTCTATAAACTGTGGGTGGACTATCCAAATAAATTGTTACCAATATGATTCCTGTACTAATTCATAATGGCAGAATGTTTCTATGTCCCATTATCACCTGCAGATTATTATTGTTTTAAATAAGCTACACCATAAATGTTGTTCAATAAGATTATAAATATTAGTTTTTTTTGTTAAAAAACAGTTTTTAAGAAGCATCGATTGTAAATAACAGCGAGGTAGGGCAGGGCGATATGGAAAAAAATCAAACATTACAATACCATACACCAAATACCTCGATAGTGATATTGCGATGATATTGTAGGGTTGACTGTTGGCGCAATAAGATTTTTGATAAATAGTCATCAATAACATGGATATAATGACTAAGTGGGTAAGTGCAAATAACAGTTAAAAAAATTACATCACTTTACTGTAATAACGCCTTTAAAACCAGGAAAAAAACAACACTCAAGATATTACAATATCAAAATCTAAGATGATATCTAGTCTGATATCACAATATTGATATAATATGGATATATACTGCCCAGCCCTACAGTGAGGCTAATACAGGGTGTCTACAGATATAACCAAGTTAAATGTAAGACTTTTAAAGACCTTTTTAGTACCACCTTATATGAAATTTAAGACCAAATCTTTTATCAGTTCAAAATGAACAGTAAGGAATAATGACAACAATTGGGTGAGTTTAAATGTAATGTGTTTAACGTAAAAAAGAGGACAAAATCTCACTGCTGTCATAAATGCTATTTATTATTGCAATTCTTCGGTCTGTCCAATGATTGTGAACAGTCACTGGGTCTGTCAGGCTGGAGACATTTTACGGTAATGTGACCGAAACTATTTAAGACCCATCAAATCTAAATTTAAGACAATTTAAGACTTTTTGAGGCCTTACATAAGAAAAACTTAATTTAAGACATTTAAAGACTTTTTAAGGACCTGTAGACGCCCTGTCATAGTTTCTTATGTTTTATCATTGTAAATTTTATGCATTATACTGTATCCCTTTATTATAACTTATTCACTATTTGTCTCAGCTTCTCATTTCTCATTTGTGTATATGACTGAATAAGTAACTTGAAGCCAAAATAAAGAACAAAGAATAAGGGGAAATGGGGAGTTAAACGCACAAATTTAAAGTTAGCAGGTCAGATCAGATGTTTCCATTGTCTTTTCGTCACCACCCTCTGAGTTCAAGTGTAAGTTACAGCCCAACATCCCCTGGAGCTGCGTGGCAGTCAGCTGGAGAGCCTGAGACACCAGGATAGCTGTAGTGGGATTATCGAAGTCACACCAGGTCATACTTTTGCAGAACAGGTTGCTTATTTTTCACAGTAAAACTTTGGTGAAACTGTACACGTCACGCCTTGTCAGCCACTTACCTGGCTGCTCCCTCAGAGACATGATGGACACGATATAGTGCGCCATGTCAAAGTAGGGAAACATGTTCAAGTTTGCCAGTCCATGGGACAGCTCGTCCAAGTGCAGCACCCCGAACAAATCCATAGTCTTATCTGAAAACTCTCCAGCACGAGCAGGCTAGTCTAGTTAATCCCGCTGAGGAGTTACAGGGGGAGACACGGCACCAGTCCAACTCTGAGCATCAGGGCTTCATCCGCCGCCTGTAAAGTGTGACACACGCCGCTGGCCCACACAGCTGTGTGTGTATGTGTGTGTGTGGACACACTCCTGCCAAGTTGCTCCCAGCTGCTTAGTTGATCACCGGGCAACAGATCTGTTGGTCATCATCCGTGTTGCCCCATCGACGACGCTGTCATCGGCGCATAGCCGGAATTCCTGCTCCATGTTCCTCCATGCTAGTGATGTGGCAGGCGGAGCTACAGCGGCTTCGTGATTGGAGGAGCGAGAGCGCGGCCAGCCAATCACAGGTCACGGTGTGGCTTCGTAAGGTGATGCTAGCATGCTAACATGCTAACACAAAAACAAACTCAGTGTGGGTCAGTGTTAATCCTTTTTACTTTATCAAAAACCTCATGATTCTACTTACTAATTTTCATATACACACAAATGTAAACTTGCTAAATCACCCCCTGTTTTAAAGTGTTTTTGATAAATATTTTTATTTAAATAGAGTCTCTGAAAACATAGCCTATAAATATTAAGAAAAGTGTATCTACCACACATCACTATTATCAATTAAAATGCTGTCTCTCATTTTTTATTATTTTTTATATCCTTAATGTTCCATTTTAGTCTCTTTTTAGTCTCATTTAGTTTAGTTTAGTTTTTTGCACAATTAAAACACAAAAAGGCAAGGAAAAAGAAAAATGAAAAGTGACAGGGAGAGGCAAAAAACCCAGTGGGCTTATTTGAAGAACAATACAGAAAATAATACAAGTGATAACAAACTACTAATAACAAAATATGTTTGACTGCAGCAACAACAACAACAACAACAACAACAAAAAAGCAGTAATAGTTTCCATTTAAGAGCAGAAAATGTGAGTTTTTGATGTACATGTCAGTCAATGTTCGTGTAATTAGGCATGCGTGTATATGTGTGTGTGCATGAGGGGGATAGTAGTTTACTGTATTGACCCTTGAGCAATAATAAAAATGTATCACAGTGAGTAAAACAAGCTAAATCATGAACAATAATACAAAAGGAGGAAACCCCTTTACAAAACAGCAGTTAAATGTTAAACATAAACATCTTTTGTAACACTTTATAGACATACAAGTTTTTACCAGGTGGAAGGAAGCATTCCATAGTTTAGTTCCCCTAAATCTCTATTGAAAATTGACCTCCAAGAAATCAAGAATTTAGGATGGTGAAAATCTGATGATTTACAAGTTAAGTGTGAATGCAGCTGTGAATTAGCTGTAGAATAAGTCATGAAGTGCAGACTTTTTTGCAACAATATGTGGAATCTACAATGTCTGACTTAGTACAATTTACTTTATTTCAATAAAAATGATTTTAAAAAACTCAGTATGGGTTAGTGATGTACCTGTTGTCTACACGAGTAGCTTACACCTTTCATAACTGGAAGCCTACAGGTAGAAATTACAAACTGTGATATTTTATGTCAATATAATGAGACGGAATAACATTATATTATAATTTTGATGTTCTTTTGATTGGTCTTTGTGATTGACCTATGTTATTAATAATCATTCATTCATTCAAACTTTGTTTAAGACTCCGGAAATCAATTGAGGGAAACCCTCATTTTCAGTGATGCTGAGCATGATCAAAGACATTAAAAACAATCAATAAGCAAACAAAGAACCATCGTGCACATAAATTAAAACAGATATGAAATCATACAAAACAACAAACAACAATAGCAATAAATGATCGCTAAAAGTAGAAATACAGGATGATACAGGAAGATCTGGAATACGGCACTTAAACAGCCATAAAGGTGGCAGAGTGTCCAAGTTTCAGGTCTTTTGCAGATTATTCCATGTATAAGGTGCACTGTAAGAGAAAGACATTCTTCCTAGTTCAGTTCTGATAAGGGAGTGTGAAGCAACATCCTATTCTGTGAACAAGTACCAAGATTATGTGAGGTCAGAGTTAAAAGGGATATTATTAATGTGATATTTGTTAATAATTTGGGCTTGAAGTTTGAGGTAGGGGCACAATAGTTTCCATTTTCAGCAGATTGTCCTTCCTTGTCATATCTAAATTTTTGAGTGAATACATTTACAATAGGCTTTGATAATAAAATATTTCTTGCATGTTTGGTCAGTGTGCCGCGTTTATATAGCTCTGAGGAGAGATCGAGCTTGTTCTTGATAGTACACATGAAGAAAGTATTTATTTTGTGGTATATCAAGTCCATAGAAGACATGCAAACAATATACAGACAAGTTAACAACATGCCCAATCAGTGTCTTGTAACTGTTAGCCTAAACCAAAAGAAAATAGTTGTTCTTTTTCCTTATGCCCTCTCAGTCGGCAGCTATGGTTTGTCCAATGAAAGAAAAGAGACACATTTGTAGTGCAAAATTGACTCCCTACACATCATTTAATCAACATTTGTTTGTGTTTTACTTCTGACATTATAAAAGCATTGACCTATGCAATCACGAGGTGAATGCAAAAATAGTTACTCAGAAAAGCCACAAAATGTGCAGATTATTAGCCTACTAAAAAAACAAATTGTTATCTTCACGTAGTCTGTTGTCTCACATGGGGTCACATTTTTATTTTGACAGCAAACAGCAACTCAAAGGAAGTGTTGACACAGCAACCAGTTCACTACTATTGGTGTTTTTGCATAAACATGTGAAAGTACATTAAACAGATGCAAAATGTTCAGAGGAGGGTGGGGCTCGTTGATTCTTTTGGACTCCTGTGAATAAATCTAGTCAGTATAACCATGTCAGAGTCACTGCAGCATCAGTGGTTTTATAAGATGTTGACATTTGAATTGTATATTTCAGTTAACCATAAATATGATTATTTGACAGAAGTTGCACAGTTAGTTGTACTGTACATAATTTGATATAAAAACACAGATTTTTTTCAAAGGATGTTTTTGTTCATGAAACGTGTGTCTGTACCTCTGAACCTTAGTCAGCTAGTCTTCTGGCTGGCATGAGCATGACACCTGGTGGTGGTTCCATATTAGATTTTTTCTTTGTCTGACATTTTTTATATTTGGCCCTTAATTATAGATGAATCAGATCTAGTAATAATTGTGCTGCTACAGTGAGAGTCAGTGGCACAAGTTGCTATGAGACACTAAAACATCCAACCTCATTCAGTTTCTAGAGCAAGCCTTTACACTACCTTGAACCTTGCCTTGATGACTGAAATATACACTTTCTCTTCTGCTTTGGTGCTGCAGCCAAAAAGGTGTCGTCTTCATACAGAACTAAAACTTGGAATGTGAAGAATTTATTATGCCCTTTGGTGTCCTCCAGAGTGAATAATTAGACAACAAACTAAAGTTTTATATAATTTGAAAGGAGCACCTGGCTTTTTATATATCATCTAACCATGGGTGGATTACTGAACGGGCCTACCGGGCACAGGCCCAGGAGCCCAAAGTGTAAGGGCTCCCCTGACCTTCACCTGCAAAATGGTATGCAAATTAAAACATACCGACCAGGTAGAAACTCAAAATGACCCCAAAGAGTCACAAAAAGACGACAAAGACATGCAGAGAAACTTCAGAGTCACAAAATAACTACAAAAATGACAAAAACAACCACATAAACAGAAATTGACACAAAGAGGCATAAAATAACCAAAAAAGACACAAAATAACCTCAAAAACATGGTACAAAAAAAAAGAGACACAAATCAACAAAAAGATGCATAACAACTACAAAGAATGATGCAAAACAACAAAAAAGAGGCAATGCCAACACAAAGTTTGTGTGTCTTGCTTATTTGTGGGAGAGGTCGTGGGGCGTTTTGCATGTCTGTGCCCAGGCACGCATTGTCTCATAATCCACACATGCTCGATAACAAAGACAATGCGTTCATCAAATGTCCTTTTGGCAGAGGAAATCTATGCAACCAATGGCTCTGAAAAGGGGGCCCACTCGCATATTTTCATGCTGAATGGTCACATATTGGACACCATGAAAAGCCCATCCTTCGAGCCGGAGTTGAACCAGCGACCTAAGGATACCTGTTGTTGTCATCCTACAGTCCTCCGCTCTACCAACTGAGCTATCGAAGGGAACAAACCAGTCGATAATGTTCAGCCTCTGCACAGATGCTGGAACGGATGCTTAATCCAAATATATTTTGCAAAGACTCCGCATTACAACACTGCATGGATGCAATTTAACCAAGACAGCGCTTTTGACAAGTGTCCTTTATTCAGATGAAGTCAAGCAATACAACCCACAGCTCTGAAAGCAAGAATGAGTCACACCTGTTTATTCTGGATGGTCACACATTGGACACCATGAAAAGTCCATCCTTCGAGCCGGAATTGAACCAGCGACCTAAGGATACCTGTTGTTATCATCCTACAGTCCTCCGCTCTACCAACTGAGCTATCGAAGGGAGCAACCAACCACCAAATGCTCAACTTCTGCATGGATGCTGGAAATGAAGCAAAACCAAGTTAATTTTGCAAAGACGTCACATCATAACATTCATAACAAATCTACAAAATGCCTGAATAAAATGTGAACAACTAATCGGAATAACCAAGATAATGGTTTTGACAAGTGTCCTTTTATCAAATGAAGTCAAGCAATACAACCCACAGCTCTGAAAGCAAGGACGAGTCACATCTTTTTATTCTGGATGGTCACACATTGGACACCATGAAAAGTCCATCCTTCGAGCCGGAATTGAACCAGCGACCTAAGGATACCTGTTGTTATCATCCTACAGTCCTCCGCTCTACCAACTGAGCTATCGAAGGGAGCAATGAAACCCCAAATGCTCAACTTCTGCATGGATGCTGGAAATGATGCAAAACCAAGTTAATTTTGCAAAGACGCCACATCATAACATTCATAACAAATGTACAAAATGCCTGAATAAAATGTGAACAACTAATTGCAATAACCAAGACAGTGCTTTTGACAAATGTCCTTTATTCAGATGAAGTCAAGCAATACAACCCACAGCTCTGAAAGCTATGACGAGTCTCATCTTTTTATTCTGAATAGCCACACATTGGACACCAATGAAAAGCCTGTCCTTCGAGCCGGAGTTGAACCAGCGACCTAAGGATAACTGCTATCATCAACCTACAGTCCTCCGCTCTACCATCTGAGCTATCGAAGGGGACAGACATACGTTGAAGTTTAGCCTGTGGATGGATGTTGAAGCAGCCATTTGACCAAACTTTATTTTTCAAAGACATTAGGTTACAAGGACTTAAATGTGACAGTTACTTGTCTTTGTCTACATAAATGCTCATTTAATATGGTTATGTTTTAACATTGATACGTTCATGACAAAGACACTGATTATTATGTGTTCAACAGGCATTATTTTGTCTGAAGAAATCAAACAAAGAAACCTACAGCTCTGAAAACAAGGCCCATTCACACATTGTCATTGTGAATGGTCACACATTGGACACCAATAAAAAGACAATCCTTAGAGCCAGAACTGAACCCAAAACCTAAGTATAATTGCTATCATCAATCCACAGTTCTCTACTCTTCTAACTGTGCTAGTGAAGGGAGGGCGTTGTTCAGCCTCTGCATGGATGCTGAAACTGATACTTAACTGTTTATTTTGCCAAGACTAAAAGAATTTAACATTATGAACAGTTACAAGTCTTAGTCTACGTATAGAAACTATGCATGGATGCAGAATCTGATGCTTTGCTAAAGTTTATTTGGCAATGACTCCATGTTACATAGAATTTACTGTGACAGTCACGTGTCTTTGTCTACGTATGTGGTCATTGAACACTGGCACATTCATGACCAAAAGTACCTCAGAGACACAATAAAATCACAAGGAGACACAAATCCACAAAAAATGCATAATAACTACAATGAGGCACTGAACAACAAAAAAGAAACAAAGCCAACACAAAGAGTGTGTCTAGCTCCTCTTTAGGAGAGTGTGTGAGGCCTCCTGCATATCTGTGCCCAGGGGTGCACTGTCCATGCATTTAACGTCTCAGTATGTTTGTGACATTTGTCATTTAAATCAGCAGCTCTTACACTTTAAGATATGTTAGCCAAAAAAGATACAGTGTTTAAAGATACAGTATTTAAGAGCTCTGGGGAAGCTGTAATGTGAAGTAATAGCCACTAGATGGCAGCAGCCAGCCTCACAATGCTAATGCCCACTGTCATCTAATCTTACTGAATCATAACCATCCATCAACACTAACAGTCTGATAATCAGAAATATCATATTCACATTTTATGTAGTCTTATTAAAAAGATAATAAAGTAAATGATCGGTCAAAAAGAAGAATTGTTGATAAAGTTAATTAAAGGTTTGTCATCAAACTTTGGGCTTAATTGAGCTGTGGACCAGTGAAAAATGTTGGTGTTCACCTTTTTGTGACCTTTACTACACAAGCCATTGTATTTGTTACACAGCTGTGATGGAAACTTCTATTAGAGGTGGTGTGATTCCAATGCCATGATGAACATGGACTGATAACATAGGAGGTGCATAATATGTAACATGGCCAAGTGATGATGTAACCATGTATTCAAAACCAACTTTACAGTGAAACTCCACCCGAGACCACTCCTGCAGTTGTGTTGGTACTCGGCAGAGTGCTAAGATGTGTATCAGCTTGTTGAAACCTCTGACGCGTACAATATGTCGTCATTGAAAGCGTTATTACTAG
>NC_065514.1:24111995-24154299 GCF_006386435.1 Epinephelus moara | reverse complement strand
AAAAAAAAAAAAGGGGGGGGGGGTTGTACGCTGGTGTATTACATTATAGCATTAAACTTAATGTTAATAACAAAAAAACAAAAACAAAACATAGGTTGCAGGACAATATAGACGACTTTACAAATGCATATTGGTATAGTGCTGATCTTTTTCCATGAATGTCCGTGCAATGTCCCAGTGTCCTTGAGTGTTCGTGTCATTGTCAAAGAGCAAGTCGGAGGCACGTTCCATGCTTAGCAGGTCCACATAGTCTCTGATCCATTCCGATAGTGCAAAGCATGAGGGCTTGTGTTGCTTCCAGTTCATAAGGATGATTCTCTTTGCAGAGAGAAGGCCTAAATTCATAAAGTAGTGTGTGGACCTTGCTCTATAAGTTAGGAATGTCCTTTTTGTCTGTAGGAACAATCCCTCACAGCTAACTGGCCTGTGTAAAATGCTGTGATAATACAAAAGTAATGTTTAAATGTCCTCAAACAAGATGATTATAAAGTCCAGATGTCCTCAAATGAGTACTTCCTATTAAACAGCATCTCAGCTTGTTACTTTTTCTCAAATTGGTCAAAGTAGTATACCATATCAAACCACAAATGTCATTAGTCATTAATGAACATGTTTTAGCAATAAAATTTGGTCAGTTTTTACACTTTGGCAGAATTGGCTGTCGTCTTGTTTTTACATGGATTAGTGTATTGGGCTTTTGCTACCACTAGATGGCACAAAAAAGTGTCTACGGTGGAGGGCAATGGTCAAAGTTAAGGTATAAGGTCAAACGTTGAGGTATAAATTGCAGCAAACCCAAAATGTGATGTACTTTTATGAGAATGCAGGGTTTCGTGAGACTAAGCCAATGAGAGTGACTATAAAGTGTAAAACACAGGTGAAGCTAATTTTGGTAACATAATCTACATCCTGTATACTTATACGGGTCAATTTCTAGATTAAATGAAATTAATTCAGAAGACTGAGTTACTTTCTTTAGACAACAGTCAATTATTTTTCAGCTTTTTGCATATAGTCTGTTTAACCTGCATTAAGTGCTTTCTTTTCAGCCACTTGGGGGCAGCGCAGCGCAACATCGACATATTGTCACTTCATAGTGGTTATGGTGGATGTGTTAGCAAACACTTGCCTATATACGCATTCAGCAGTGACATGGAAACATAAGGTTTAATTTGAGTCGTGATTTGTCTAACTGATGAATTTGAATCCAGTATTTACTCTGCTTCTAGCTCTGTTTGGTCTCCGCCAACTGCTGATGGACATATCTGGCTCCTTGGTTGCTAAATGCTCCACTATGGAAGACCAAAGTTGCCATCTAGTGGCTGCATCTGGCAACAATGATGACAATAACAGCAGTAAGACAGAACAAAAACAGCAGAAGCAAAACACCATGAGAAATCCCTTTACCACACTAACAGTCACTGGTCCTATTGTTAATATAAAAATATTGATTATAGCAGCTTGGAAGGATATGTCTTAGTATGTTAGACTGTATTAACAGCACAGAGGAGGGCTATGCAATTGTGTAAAATAAAGCCTTATTTTTATCATAATCTAACACACTATAGCTGTCAGAGGGGTCTCGCCTGTCTGTTGGATTGGGTTGCGATAGACAAAAGATGCATCATAATGCAACAATAGAACACACAGCCTTTTGTTTTTAGTGTTATTCTGAGGAAGAAAACATAGAGAGACAAAGGTGGAAGCAGACACAAGCCACACCTTATGAAAGATGACATAAAGAGAGAATGACTAATCAAGAATGTGCCACACAGCTGTTCTGATTACGCTGTTCAGGTGTTGTTCAAGTCCCGAAGTTCTTGTTGAATTCCCCTGAAATGTAACCTGGCTATGATACACAACTGGTCTTGAAAGATACGACATTATTGCAGAAGATGAAACTGGCACATGAAGCTCTCTGCTGGTCTGCATGTTGTTGTGTAGCAACAGAGCGAATTCCTTGGTATGGTGAGCATGATGCAGTGTAGCAGCCCATTAATCAAACTGAACCACTGAGCGGATCCATTATTTGTGTGTTCGTGTGTGACTCTCTCTTTACTCTGCAGTAAATTACTTTCCAAGCAATATAAACTTGTAGGGACAGAATTTTTCCCATTGACACAAGCAGAAGATCAGGGTCGCAATCATGGTTTCACATTTATTTGAACAATGAAAGTACATTCAAGAATATAACCTTTGGTTCTTAAAACTTCTCGACAAAAGATGAAAAGACCAAAATGTGGCTTTAAGTGCCAGCGAAGCCTTCTTATTCATGTCCCATATTCAACCATAACCGAGCCTCCATCTGAGACTTGATGCTGAGATTGCTTCACAGCTGTGGCTGATTTCTCCTCCACCCGTTCTTGGACTCTTGTGAATCATTCATTCAAATGGCTTTTAATTATAGCTTGAAACCCTAATCTTCCTAAACTGCCTGTTTGTGTTTCTGCAAACAATTATTCTTCAAAGTTGAAGCCTATTGTCGATGATGGATGAGTTCTTGACAAGAGCAAGACTTTCAGTAAACGCATTTACAGCGCATGAAAACATGTAGTTTAGTGTTTTGACAAAAGCATGATCCTGTAGTTCCCTGTTTGGGACAAATTAGCTTTTCTTCCTGAATAAAGTCAGTGTAAAATTGATGTTGAGCTCAGCATAAGCACTACCAGTGATGGAGAGGAATTAAGTAGATTTACTCAAGAACTGTACTTGCACTTTACTTGAGTGCATTTTATGAAACTTTATTCCCTTTTATCACTTTTTTATTTTACATTTTACTTACATTACTTTGGTACTTGTACTTAAGCAAGACTTTCACCTGTATGTAAAAGGACAGGTTTTTTTTCCATCTTTTCTGTAGTGCTGTTTTCTCAGTCTAGATTGTTTTGGTGCTAGTTGCCGAATGTTGGAGACACTGGCCGTAGAGATGGGCTGCCTTCTGTCCAATATAATGAAAGCAGATGGCACAGATGTGGTGCTAAAAAAAGCATTTGGAAAAACTCAACAGCAATGTGTCCAAAATTGACTCACTGCTTTCTAGAATATTTCCATTTGATGCAATGGTGCAGCAATAAAAAAGTGGAGTCGGGTTCAAGAATATCACTCAGTGCAAACATCAAGTAGTGTCAATAACATCATCAGATGATTTCCAAAAGTCATGACCCAGTTACTCAAGATAATCCGCAGACCTTGGTGTGAGCAGTTTCATGTAGGAACTATTTGTTTTCCACCAAACTACTAACCACTAACCACTAACCATATTGCCATGCCAAAGAAAGCGTGCGCCGACTCATGGACGAGAAGCTTTTGCTCGCCACAGTGCTTGGTGTCCTCTTTGGCTGACCTGCAGCATTAGCTAGCTCAGTGGTGCTAGGTGAGCTAGCAGTATATGCACTTTCCCTTCTGCGCAGTGATACAGTTGGTGGGTGTAGCTTGGTAGAAAGAAAATAGTTCCTACATGAAACTGTTCACAACAAAGTCTGTAGATCATCTTGAGTAACTGGGTCAAGGTTTCTGGAAAGAGACATTGCTGTTGAGTTTTTCAGATGTATTTTTTGGCGCTTTGAGCACCACAAGCCGAGTGCCATTTAGTTCCATTATATTAGAGAAAAGTCAGACATCTCTATGGCTGGTATCTCCAGTACTCGACAGCTCTCACCAAAACAATCTAGACTGATATATCACACTACAGGTAAGAGGAGAAATATGTATTTTTGGTTTTGGGGTGAACTGTCCCTTTAATCGTTTTTACATTGTGGCAGCTTAAAGCAAGTGTAAGGTGAGAGTATTTCTTCAGTTTCATCAGACTCTGCCTGCCTGCCCTGACTGGGAGAGCAAGGTAAACAATGTCACAGAGATTTGTTTACATAAACATCTATCGTAGACCTGGTGACTCAGGCGCTGTGACACATCACCTTCAAATGTTAATCCCCAGCAACACTGCTTAAAACAGAACCTAACCCTAAATTACCTTGGAACAACCACTGGAATTTTTGTGGTTAGCTAAATATGTCAAGTGATAGCGACGTGAAACCAGTCATATAGCGTTACAGCTGTTTGAAGAACATGGGTGGGGGTGGTTATATTGGACCTTTACCTAGTTGTGTTTGGGTCTACTGAACTTTCTTTACACAAACACACAAGCAATTCCTGTTGGGATCAACTTCCAAGAAGAGGAATAACAACAACAATGTTCCAGCTATAAACACAAAGACACACAGCATGATGATGCTTTGTTCACGTCAGCAGTGTGACGAACTCCTGAGGTTCCTCTCTCGGCCATGGGTCTCATGATCTAGCTTCCTCAGCAGACACAAAGAAGCTGGTCACACAAGGACTCTCTTGTCTGTATCCTTTGGACTGTGTTTATATAAAAACAGAAGTGCGGCCTGTGCAATGACAAAAAAGGTCGAAAGGTGGTCAGGATCAGTTCCCTCAAGTAATCCCACCACTCCCCCGACTCTCCTGCCCACATCCAGCTGAATAAAACAACAGCAACTAGTTTCAATCAGACAATCAATAGTAACATTGACCTGGCTTGCATCAACATTGATTTCAGATGCTTAAAGTGAAAGTGTGAATGAGCAAACTCCATTCCTGAGCTATAGCCACAAGCATTTAATCATTTCCCTCACACTAATCAGACACTAATCAGACACAAGTATTGGATTTGTTTTTCAAAATAAAATAGCCAGTAGAGAGATGAATTAAGCCTCAGTCTGCTGTAGCAGAGTGTGTTAAACATCAATTACGAATACCATTTAAGCTAAAGAACCATAACATTAACATTATCTACGAAAATCTGCTTCATAAAGTGTCTTTATGAGCGTGATTTTACAGTAAATCTCTGCATTGCTCATTTACATTTCAGACATCCCCCATAATTATTTTCATGTGCACTCAACATTATAGTAATCAGATAATATCATAATATTGTATTCAGTGAAGCTTGTCTCTGACTGTGTTTACGAAGAAAAAGAGCAGCCACTGTACACTGACTGCATTAACAGAAGGCCTGACTATGCATTATGTATATGTGTGTGAGAAAACCTGGAGTGGGTGGCTACTCTGGACAATCCATGCAAATATATACATGTGAACAGTCCATAGGGCAGTCCTGAGGAACGCACACTGTTTTGTCATCAAAAGAAGTAATCAGTGTAAAACTAAAGGTATTAAAACAATATCACCAAAACAATAGTGCTGCATTGTGGATCAACTAACCATCAGACTGGAGGGAGTAAACATCAACCTTAAGATACTCACTTTGCTATGTGCCTAGCATCTAAACATTGCCAGACATAGTTCGCAATCAGCTGGGGAACTAATTGGAACATTTAGAGGCGAGAGCCAGATGTCTCCCTTAGAGGTTGGTGAGGACGAAAGCGCCCCAGTAGCTCACATGCTAGAATGTGCGACCTAGCACCTAAATAGTCCTTGACAGTGGTTTGCGTTTGAGTCCAAGCTGCAGGCATTTTCTGCATTCTGTCCCCCCTCTCCCCGCTTTTAGGTTGCTCTATAATAAAGGCAAAAAAGGCCAAGTTAAATCTTTAAATAATCTTTGAAAGAAGTTGGAGGAGACCAAAACAGAGTAAATATTTGACTTACTTTCATCAGGTGGACAGAAACATGACTCCAAATGATGTTAATGTTGCTCCATGTGTGCAACATGGGTAAAGAGGCACTTTGCTAAGATTTTCTATATATCAATGATAATAATTCATTCATTTTCTGTAACAGCTTGTCCTGTTGGGGGTCGCGGGGAGGCTGGAGCCTATGCCAGCTGACATTGGGCAAGAGGTGGGGTACAACCTGGACAGGTCACCAGACTATTGCAGGGCTGACACATAGAGACAGACAACCATTCATGCTCACATTCACACCTACGGGCAACTCAGAGTTACCAACCTGCATGTCTTTGGACTGTGGGAGGAAGCCGGAGTACTCAGAGAAAACCTACGCTGACACGGGGAGAACATGCAAACTCTGCATGGAGGGGCTCCCCCACCTGTGAGGTGACAATGCTAACCACTGCACCACCATGCTGCCCTAATTATAATATCTATTAATGTTAATAATAATTAATTTTGATAATTACAGCATTATTTAAATTATTCAGATGGCTTAAATTTTTGTTTGATAAAAAAAATTGCACTGTCCAACTAAATATTTGTACAGTCTGTGTTATGCTTTCTAGAATATTTCCATTTGATCCATTTGATAGAATGGTGCAGCAATAAAAAACACTGAGTCTTGGGTTTGAGTATATCACTCAGTGCAAACATTATTTGTTTTCAATAACAAAATGATACATTATATTTATGATGCCATCAGACAATGTGGAAAAAGATGATTTTAAAACCATGTAAATAGGAAGTTAAAAGAAACTGGATGTTGGGCATGATGGGTACATCAACACTGATGTGCTATCAGCTGTATCAATATGATAGTCTGATTGATATACTACTGTAGTTCCCAATGCAGCAAATCATCTCACTGATTCAAGTTTTAGCCAGAAAAGTTGTTAAGTGACAAACGCCTGAAGTGTACCTCTCCCTGTGACTGTGACACATGGGACAATGTGGTCCACAGTAGATTAAATGTACATAGAGAGACAGTCAGTGAGTCAGATTGTTGTTTTCCGCCCCAGGAAACTAGATGTATGTGGGACATTGGCTGCCTCTGGGTCTGGCTGGAAAAACCTCTCACCCTCGAGACCTTTCCACAGGGCTCTCAGCTGCCAACTACACACACACACACACACACACACACACACACAAACACACAAACAACTTGGACACATAAATGCGCTGAATTCTATCTACAGCATCCTCAACCAAGTTGGTGTGCTGGTGTGTGTAAGTGTGACCACACAGCGATGCAGGGAGTCGTGTGGCTGGCGTCACTCTGTGGTAAATTAGTAGTCATGTTATAAACAGATTATTTTAAGTCTCTGATTACGTGCGTACCAAATGATGGCTTAGCTTAAACACCAGTGACTCTGCCCAAGTGTCCTCTCTTTGATTACATAGAGGAGGTCTGAACGGTAATTATTATACTGAAGAAAGTTGGGCAGAATGATTTCCAAAAAGGATAAAGGTACCACTAAACCATCTACCACTGAATCTTCTGTAAGTGCGATGACAAGGTTGTCAAATGGGATTACTAAAGCTGCTAATGTTGGAGAGAAATTCATAAAAATAGACTCAAATAATGCACTTTTTCAAAACAGTACTTGCACTTTTATGTGATTCTATACCTCTTACACACTACATTTCAAATGGAAACATTGTACTTTTTGCTACACTACATTTATTTAGCAGCTATAGTTACTGGTTACTTCTTAGTCTCATATGACCAGCCTCCCTTACTTCGAAATGGGAGTCTGGGAACATTCGTCTTTCGTTTTATAATAGAAATGAGCGGGGATATCCAGACCACGTGACGGCCATAGGTACGGCACGCTGTAAATCCTTAATTTCTCCAATCTTGTGGACGTTGCAGCTCCGCAATATAGCTGAATCAAATGAAATCATATCCATTTTAATCTCTTCTTGCGATGCACTGAACACTTCCTTTGCTGTTGTACTACGGACAACAATTCGGGGGACAGCAATGCTGGTGTAGGCAGTACTACGGACAACAATTCGGGGGACAGCAATGCTGGTGTAGGCAGGTGTAAGGCAAAGCTAATCAGCCGTTGGTCGAGGAAGTACGGAAGTACACGGATTTGGATGCAATCACATCACTGCCGCTGGGAATCAGCACTAGTTCTATTGTAACTTTCCTATGGGAATGTCCACAAACAAGTCAGCCAGCGTGCTGACGTCATCAGCGTTTGTGTAAGAGACTAGTTACTTCTTAGATTTCGATTGAACGTGATAAAACCCTGAAGAATATGTTATGAAACAGTGGTTCCCAACTGGTCCAGCCAAGTGGTCCAGATTGCTCCTTGGTTGTTAGTTCAAGGTCCACACAGTTTAATATATTCAGTGTCATACCTGCATTTAGACATGTCATCAAGCTAGTTTGCTGTCCCTATTATGTAGCTGTCCATTAGCCACTCACTCTACAGTAGGAAACAACACTTCGAAATATAAACTCTGTGCTGGAAATTTCATGTGCTTCAAATTGAAGTGCGTTTTGTACGAACTTGACACATTCATGAGTCACTTGCGGTCCATTCAGAATGGACCCACAACCCACTTTTGGACTGGGACCCCCCCAGTTGGGAACCACTGCTATAAAATACTTCTAAAATGTAAAACATACAATACAAAATGAAACCAGTGTCTAGTTGGGGCCGCCATGTTATCTTTCCAGATGCCTTTGAGTTGTTCATAGTTTCACCAAAAGAGACATCTCACATTGTTTCTTTCCAATAAATGTTTGAATCCTGAAATGGGAAAACTTTTCAAAATTTCACAAAAAAGCAAAGATTCAGTCCAAAGTCCAACAAATTTATACAAATTTGTTCTTCTTTCTTTGTTCTTTGGACGTCCTTATGAGGGGGTCTGACCACTAAGTTGGGAACCACTGGACAAAACTGCCTAACTGTATATAAAGTAGGTAAAACCAGCTTCAAGTTGATCTGCTATGAAAATAAAAATGCTGCTTACACGTTGATGCATCAGTATGAGCAATCTAATAATGTTATATATTTTAACATATCAGTCAAAGGCGCCATAGGTTTACATAATGAGTACTTTTACTAGTACAGTGTTGTCTTTGTAGTTTTACTTAAAGATATACATGCAAGACATTCCTAAAAATCAATACAGAATGAATCCCTTTCAATCATCACTTATGATCCACTGAAAGTGTGTGATGGTGTATTTTTCTGGATATTTACAGGTGTGTACCCCCACAGCACTCAGGTGAGGTCAGGGCTTTACATAAAGGTAGAGACTAGGTGCCAGACCGTAGGCAGCAGGCATGGAGACAGGAGACAGAGCGCGAAAAAAAAAAAAAAAAAAACCAACAAGAGTGAATCAAGGGCTGCTTTTTACTTTGCATTTCACTGGCTGCTTACACACAGTAACTTATAATTCCTGTGTATTGTGTACCTTTAAGTGAAGGGTCTGAGTGGCCTACTTCTTCCAGCATTAATGCAAGTAATATTTCAAGTGGCTATAATGGCTTTCTGATTAGTTTCCGGAGTGCACCGTCAGGCATTTTCAAGATTTCCCTGTCCATTTCCCTCTCCACCTTTCTCAGGATGCAGCCGATGTTTCCGTGTACCAACAGGAAATGAGGAGTGTTAAATGCTCCTGTGTGTCGCACCGGGGTAACGCTAAGGACTACATGCCTCAGTTTTTCTGCTGGACCCCGTCCAGCCATTAAAACAAATGAAATCACCTCTGCATGCATCATACACTCAGACACAGAAGGGAAAAGGGTGGAGGGTGAGCTACACCCTCTTTGCAAACCTCACCAGCCTCCTGAGTCTCATAAACACACGTGCACTTTCTCTTTGCTACCAGGCTACACCGTATCATTTTGGGAAGGCAAAATGTGGGTGTAGTCTGTCTCTGGTGCAACCACGGCACAGAGCTGGTTGGAGACATGGCTGTGGCAATGCCTTAATAGGAACTATGACTGTTTGTGTTAGTCAGAGAGAGTTCAGTGGAAAGAGTGGCGATTAGAAAAAAAATTGCATCACCAAAATTGCATGATGTATACTGTGGCGGGGGGGACTGGTGGATCACAGGGTAACAAAAAATACTGGAGGTTTAACTAGAAGACACATGTAAGAGTGAGAAAGCAGACATCATAAAACACGTGGAGATTATAGAGGTCAAGCCAGCATTGACCTTTCACGCTGACCTTTAACTAGTTGGCCATCAGTGAGAGAAGGTGACCCACAACTTTGACCCTGTATAGGCCATGCTGTTCCCATGACAGAGCCCCTGTGGTTATCCTAAATGATCCAAAACAACACTTCATATAATGTAAATAGCCTATTTCATAGTTTAAAGATGAGAAAGTCACAGATTAGAGTCTACGTTTAACAGTATGTCCACATTCAGCCAATTAAATTTAAAAACACATCCCAGTCCGTCATCCTCACTAAACCTCTCACCCACAAATGGAGCTCACCCAAAACCAATGTGAATAAATCTGAAAAGTCTGGCTTCATGTTTCAGTGTGTTCTGAGGGAAAACAAAGCTTTTGCAAAATGCAGATCGAGGTTAAGAGGAACTTTCTGTTGTTTTAACCGTCATTTTCAATGTGAGTTAACATATATCAACTTTATCAGACAGCATTGCAGTTAGAAAATGTTGATTTTATCACTGCAGCTCTGAAATTTGAGGTGGGGGAAATTTTGTCATTAATTTTTTCTAATTGAATGGGCTGCTCAGCGGGCAGCAAGAGACAAAAAACGAAGAATATAGGGTTTACTTTTACCACACCAGAGTTGGTGTTTGTTGGAAGTGTGTTTTACCATGATTTAACAAGGCAATTAAGCTAAAGTTTCTTAGTTCGGTGCAAGAAAAATCTTGAATTCAGGAGGTGCACAGTTGTATTTTTCTGTTTAATAAGGAACTAAGTTAGGTTGTTTAGCTTTCAGTTTTACTGTGTGAGGAAAAAACACATTTTTCAACTCTCTTTTGCTGCCACTGGTGTGATTCTCTTTCTCTCTCTGTCTGTGATTGTGTGGCGTATTCATTTGGACCATAGTCCAGTGATCAATCTCTCCCCTTTCTCCTAAAATCACCATTAACAGGGTGCCAGACTGCAGGTCAATTAAAACAGCTAAACCCACTGAGAGACTGCCAAAGGCTCTGCCCGCTCACTGTTTGCTTTTAACTGGGGAGGAAAAAGAAGTGTTTGTGTGTCAGTGTGTGCAAAGATCCACGGTGGGAAAACTGGTAGTGTTTTGCACTCAGTGAAAAGATATGGTCTTTCTGTGTGAAACTCAAGGCCAAGTCCCGACTAAAGGATGTCTCCTTAATCCTGAGTGACATAAACATGTTTATGATTGATCGCAATAAACAACCTGTTCCATTATTTTCTTGAAGATACACACCACCCCTATGTCCTCGACATCATTTGGAGTTCTGCCTTTCGAAATGAACTTGAATTCACTCTTTCTGCATTTCAAGACCCAGTAATTTCCTGTGCTGCTTCAGACAGACATTTAAATTAATCAAGCCTGACTTGAGCGGTTGTCGTGCTGAGGAGGAATGCTCCTCTTGACTCTCTTCGTGTTTGAGGATAATTGGTACTGATTACCGCCTCTTACTGTGTGTACTCACTGCTCACTGATGAGGAATGGCTCAAACACACAGATGCTCACAAACACATAGACACACTTTGTTGTCCCCAAAAGAAACACTCATTGTACAGACAAAGGCCCATGCGTGTTGATACACACAGTTCCCCCCATTATCTGCTCTGGCACATACCTGTAGAGGAGGAGGCTTGTTTATTTGAGCTGCTGTGTCTCTTAAAGACATTCCAGTGTGGTTTTCCCACGCTGAGGGTGGTGCTGGTAGCTGGTGAGGGTGGTGGAGGTGCTGGTGGTGGATGGGGCTTGGAGCAATGGCCTTTTGGACTTTGTGTTGATAGTCATTGCACGAAGGGCCGAAAAAAAGCCCTGTCTGTCCAGCACAATACGTAAGGCACATTCCTCTGAGACATGTCCAGACATGTTGAAAAAGATATGAAAGGACGCACTCACTTTCTCACTGATGGAGGTGTTCAGAGAGGGGAATGTGAGTTTAATGCAGGCATGCACATGAATGTATTTGAAAGAGGGGATTTTAAGGCCAAGTCCACATGTACACAGGTATTTTTTTTTTAAAAAACAGGGTTTTTCCCTCCTTCGTTCCCACAAAAAAAGTGTGTAAGCACTGTTTTAAAAATCTCCATGCAAAGGAAAATGCAAAAACACAACTGAAGTGCTGTCCAGACCCTACCAAATCAACAGGCAGCAATATAACCCTGATGTTGCCATCACACCAGCATGAATAAAACAATTAGCGTGAGTGAATTACATGTAAAGTCAATGTAAAGATGCAATTAGATGCAAATTCTCGCCGGGTAGTGCGATGGCTGTGATTTCTGCAATGCTAAATACCCCAAATTAGCGTCACGAATGAAGTTAGTGGTGTGATTTCATGTCATTTGGTCATGTGCTTTTTCGCAAGAGTTGAAAAATCTGAACTTCAACAACCAATTTTCACCGTGATAGCCAATCAGCATTTAGATCCCCCGGGGACATTTGACGTAAAGGATGGACCGGTCGAAGTTCATTCATTGATTCAGCAATTTCACAGGCGTATGACGCAAGTTATTTGCGCATAGGAAGCAAGTCAATACAAAATATCCTAGCGTTCAAACTTGAGCGAGTCGCATCAACATAATGCTAAAGCCATGTTGGACAGTCATGCAAAGAAGAGGAGGATGTTGGCCAATCAGAAGCCTGAAAAAATGCTATTACTGGAAGGCTAAGTGGCTGCAATTGACAGCGTTGCCAGGTATACGATATACGATCAATAACACAAAAAAGTGCCGTAATGTACAATAATTTGACCATTTTGTGACGCCTGTATATTAGAAATTTTTTAAGTCTGCACTGTCTCATTTTAATTCACATCCTGACATGATCCTGATAGCAACATATGGATCTTACGTCTGTACTTACGCATCTCCTCTCACATGACATACACCAGTAAGCCCTGTTCTTTGTTTCATTAGCTTAGCCTAACTTTTTTTATGCAGATTATGAACAGGCTTTCAGTGTTGTTTTGTAATTTCATTCTGCAATAGTAGGCTATCACAAAATATCGGACTTAAGGATTCATACAGCCTTCCAAGCATCATAGCTACATCAGCTTGCTTTAGAAAATGACGTAGGTAGATTTATAGGCCTGTCATAAAGTCGTTCAACATTTATGCATATTTGTTCTTGTGGTTATGACTCGTGTACAATAATTTTCCTTAAAATACGACAATTTTGAGCCTCTGGTACCATAGTTTGCAACACTGTGCATCAAGAGAGGTGTGAATCATGTGGACTGAGAGAAGAGTTATTCCTCAATATCACACTTGAAAGTAGTGAAAGTGTAACTGTACATTTATGTGTTAACCTGTATAAAGTCCTGTTAGCAAGGTTAGAACCAGCACTATTTTGGCCACATCTGCCACAGCACAAATTTTTGTCTCATTTGTGACGCTACATACTGGCTCACACTCTGATGTCACAAGCTTAAAACTCCCTTTTCTCTGTCTACACGTCAACACTGAAAACTGATCTTCACCCTTTACAAAGGGTGAAGATCAGTTAGCTAAAACGCAGTTTGCACTCAGATTAAAAGGCCAAAATGCATTAAAAAAAAGAGCTGTTATATAAAACCTGTGTACGTGCAGATTTACTGTTGTTTCCCCTTTTGTGTCTCAAATCAACACGCTGCATCTAAACATGGATGGAGCTTAGCTGCGTTTGAAAAGAGGGCAGCAACAGTCAAGCTTTAAAAAAGGACTGGATAATCCGGCTATCATTAGAAACAGTTAAAACAGAGAAGAAAAACACAAGTGTAGAGCTGCCCGTACGTAACTGTGTGGCTCCAAAATAGATCTTATCAGCGAGGCTCCTGTTGCCAGACAGGATCGAGGAAAGAAAACGGTTTACTGTCTATTTATGCATAGACATGCATGGGCATACACACACACACACACACACACACAGTTCACAGTCAAGGCCCACTGCAGCATCCCCAAAGCCCCCATTGTCAATGTATATCAGCAGCGTTTTGGTGAAACCAGACTCCCCAGACATCAGAGGGCTAAAGAAGCAAAACAGAAAAGAAGGACACCCCCCTTTTCTCTCTCACCCCCAGCTGCTAGGGAGGGGCTCTGTACCCTGATTTATACCCTGCAGGTGTCTGGCATGTTCATGTGCACGCATGCGAAAGTCCATGCACGTGCAATGTCAGAACAAATCGGCCCCTTCAGTGTATTTACCATTGAGATAAGGCGGTAAAGTGAAACACTGAGATGAATGCTTCACACTTTGAGCCCGCTCCATTAATTCTGTACTGTAAAACTCTGCCTCTGAGAACCTCTTTCTGCTGTGCAATGGCAATCAGATTTAGTATGTGCTTGTAGCCACTCCACAATGCACATTATAAATTTCTTTAGAGGCCATGCACCAATAGACATCAACTGTTATTTATCTGAACTAAGTGCTTTATAATATTTTGTCGTAAAAAGGTATAAATAAACAGCACGGCCACTGAGTTTTTGTTCATGTAATCGAAGACAATGGACTCCAAAAGCTATAAATGCCAGCTGTAGTAATGTATTCTCAGATCAAACAATAGAGCCATCCGTCTCCATTTGCACACTGAAAGGAACATAGGGAACAAGTGTTCTCAGTTGATTTCAAGTACAGTTAAAGATTGTTTTATGTCTGAGTACATGCTCTATATATACATATATTGTCAATAAATACCAAGAAAAGAGCATAGCAAATAATGAACTTAACCTGGTAACAAGTAAACACTTTAATGAGCCACACTGTTAACTGCATGACATGTTCTGTCATTAACATGAACACTGGCACTGTAATTTACATTGAGTCAATCCCATATAAACCGTCCTCCTGCTGTAAAATGTGTATCAATCCGCAGCTGGAAATACTTCCTAATTTTGCTTCTTTTTGAATAACGTTTCCGAAAAACTACAGCAGCCATGTTTTTGAAGTAATAACGTTACCTTTTTAGAAAAGTAAAGTTACAATTATTTATTTATTCATCGATAATGGGCCAAGAGATGGACAACACATTGTTGGTTTTAGTCTTTTCATGGGATTTGAACACAACAAGAAAAATATGGAATGGATGACTTTTCACTATTTTAGTTTCTACCGGGTCCATGTCACTGGTCCGACAGCCCATTGGTCCGACATCCCATTAGTCCGACGGTCCGTGGTGCTGAACGGTTCCCGGCAGGTGTATTTCTGCCTTGATGGGTCGGCTCTGGGTCAGCTGGGAAAGGCTTGAGGCGAAGCAGGCTCACAGCTTATGTGTGTGTCACTTTCTTTTTCATTTTAACCCACACCATGATCTTTTCCTAACCCTAACCAAGTGGTTTTTGTGCCTAAACCTAACCAGACCTTAACCACAGGGCATCATGATGTTTTCGGAACAACGGGACTTCGGAACAATGGGTTTAATATGGTCGGAACAATGGGCTGTCGGACCAATGGGCTGTCGGACCAATGGGCAGTTCCTGTTTCTACCAACATACAAATTGTTTATGCCATTCAATTGTGCCACATTAGGAATACTTGGCCCCCAAATGACCATTTGTATATAACCCTATATGACAATTATAACCCCATGTTATGTTGAATTTGTGGGTTTTGCATGCCTCTGGTGAATGAAGAATCCAAAATTGAGAAAATTCCATTTTATAGTATAGTAATAGGTGACTGCGTTTGCATATAGCAAAACTGTATAAAAAAGTTGTTTGCAAACCCTCACACCACTCGTACAGTATAATCCAAGTCTCATTTAGCCAGCTGCATGTTAAGTACTTCCCAGACAGACGGCCCTTTCCAATGGAGAACTTAACTGAATCTCTTCAAAGCCAGACTCCATTGACAAAAGGAGTAATTTTACCTCACTGAACACGGGAGCTGCTGGTCTACCACTGTCATGATCAGTTAGTTTGCATTATTGTGTAACTTTGGTGAATCCAAACTAACCCTATGAAACACTGAAGTCACACAAACAAACAAACTGATCCAGTCAGTGGTAGACTAACAGCTCCCGTGTTCAGCGAGGTAAAATAGCTGTTTTTGTCAGTGGAGTCTGGTTTGAAGAGAGCGGAGATACGTTTCACTTCAGTTCAGTTCCCCGTCAGAAAGGGCTGTCTGTTTGGGAAGTTCTGAGCATATGAAATGAGACGTGGATTATACTGCATGAGCTGTATGACGGTTTGTAAACAGGTGTTTAGTTATTGTTTTGATATTGTTTAACATGGACCCCTATGACTTCAATTCATCAAGAAAGTTCTTCTTTTTTTGTATTCTTTGTACACCAGAGACATGCAAGAAAAACAAAGTTTTCTTAACAAATTTAATGTAACATGGGGTGAGTAATTGATATACAAATTATCATTTTGCAGGTGAGGTATTTCTTTAAAAACAGGACTTGGGCCTGGGTGTAAACACCTAAAACAAATGCATGTCTGTGACGTTCACAGGAAGCACAGACTGTGTGCTGTGGGTCTGTTGACACATGCCCACACAGATGATTGCACATAGAAATGTAAACAAACAGTATGTCTTTTCTTCGGAACGTGTTGACAAGATTACGACTATCAGATGCAGAGAGAACAGCGAGCAACAAAGGGAACGTTTTCACTTGTGAAAATCTGGGAAAGAATTTATCGATTGCATTGTTTTTATTTTTCAGCAATGCCTTGTTTCTTACAGCAGCACTCTCCTCTGTGTCTTGATGGCTGCCTGAACCAGCCCCTCCCTCCCTCTAAAACAATGACAGGGTCTCTTCTTTCATGTTCCCAGAGGGATAGTCTTGATAAAGGGTGTACTATTAGAAAGGATGGAGGGAAAAGTGATGGGGTGATAAGAAAGAACAGCAGTGTGGTTGGCAGAGGGGTGTTAGGGGGGTCAGGTCAGTGCACAGTGCTGATTCAGCTCTTCCTAACACCCATAACATGATCTATTCCAGAGTTTCCCCGGGGAGCAGTTACGTTCTCAAGGCCCCATGCTCTATATAACAGGAACATTCATTGGACAGCACTTAGTGACAGGGATCACATTACTGGGATGGGGTAGCTTCATGTAACTGTATGTAACAATGAGTCAAAGCAAAGCATGAGTCAAAGCATGAGAAAAGTCTCAGCCCATGTGATTTCAAATATAAAGATCTGAACATCCTCGAGGGGAAATGTGCAAATGATGGCCCTGTGATAGCTGACGAGTTTCCATGTGAATGCCTGCGAGATAACAGGCCAGGCTGGTGGGATGTTGTTTTTAGCTGTGTCACCGTGCAGTGTTATTTCCATCCGTCCCAGAGGGACGGCATGAACTTAAGTCAAATACACTTAAATATAGTTTAATACCTTTCCACATCTGTCAAAACAGCACTGTTTGTCCTCGGCTCTGTCTTCCTCACAGTGCCCCAGATTCAGCCCACTCAGTGCACCTCCACATTCAAACAATAGAGAGAAACCTGGAATAGGTCAAGGCTATCAGAGAAATCACTTAAAAAGCAGCTGAGCTGACCAAGAAACTGATGCTCAGATACGACTCAGACGACCGTTTGTAATTGGCTAACAGGAAGGAAGCGGATGAATACCAGGAAGTGAGGTTCACTGGAAAGACCCAACGGCTGCACTGGCCTTGGCTGCCAGCGGTGTGAAACATGAAAAAATTTCCTGAGTCTGCCCAAGTCTGCCTGCTGTTGCTTAGCAACCCTGATTAAGTTTAATCACAGAGAGACCTTTATCTGCTTGTGACTGCAAAGTATACCCTGCCCTCTAGAGAGGTCATCTCTGATAGCATGTGTGAAGTCATGATATGCTGATGTATCTGAGGATCACCACATCAGTTAATTATTCTATTCAACTCTAATCTGATATACAGATGGGTCATACTTCTTTACCTCTTACTTCTTCTAATTGGTTTAAAAGACTGAAGCTAAAGGTGCGTGTCTCAAGCCAAAGTCAGCATCCTCATCTTAATGATTTATGTAGAAGACGAGGAAAAGATGCTGCATTATGACTGTATTGCAGTGAACAGGGGCAATATCTTCAGTCAGGCAACAAGCCTGGGAGGAAGGTAGAACTCTCCCAAAAAAGAAAAACAAAAGTCGATGCCCACACACCTTGCACAAAGTTATTGTACCGGCTTGTTAAAACTGGGGGTGAGCCAATCTGATACTGATGTCAGATATCGGGCAAATACTGACTTAAATAGCTGCATTGCGCTTACAGCGTCTTTTTATTGTTGCCAGGCAACCACCCTGTCATGTCCTAACAGTAACCTTATCGTGTAATCAATCTACCGTTTTTTTAAGTTTCACAGTAATTAGTAGCTAGTTCCTAAAATGTTCAGGCAGAGGGTACTTGCTGTAGCTCTGGTTGAGGGTGAGAGGCTGTCAGCAAAGAGTTTGTTGGGCACAGGGGAATAGAGATCTGTGTGGGTACATGAGACCCTAAAAAAAGAGGGTAGATCACAGGGAGTACCACCAGTTGGTTCAGGAGCTTCACCTCGATGATGGCTGTTTGCAGGTGTATTTTAGGATGACTCAGGAGCAGTTTGACAACCTGCTGTCTATCATCCGGCCGTATAGCTCTGGGTATCCAGCAACTGCTACCACTAGTTTCCCCTCCATTGTTTACCATCTGTAAACTTGTTGTGACCACCACAGAAGTCTCAAATCATCCGATTGGACAATGGGAAAAAGAGATGACGTGGGATGCTTTTCAGCTCTAAGCTGAAGTTTTTTCAACTTCAGGAGTTCAGAGTGCTTCGGCAAAAATGCCAGGTGCCTAGAGCGCAGAAATGCAAGGCGCATCGCAACGCAAGAACAGGGAGCAAAAGTTTCATCTCATTAAAAACAATTACAAAAAGCTGCCTCCAGCTGCTAAACAATTTCTGGAGGTGGGTGCAGGTGGTGGATGGGTCACAAAACATAGGACTTTCTCCAGGAGACCATTGTTTGGAACCCTGTGAACTTTGAGTGAACTCTAAGTCCTCTTTATGTTTTTATTTACCTAAACCTTACCTCTGTAACTTTACATAAGTTAGGTATCTCAACATTAAGGACATAACGTCATTTGTGGGGCGGTAATTCTGAGGATATCATTCATACTGTTGTGTGTGTATTTTTGTAGGATATCATTCAAACTGCTGTATGAGGATAATAATCTAAAAAAAAAAAATCTAATTACACATGCGCATGTATTGTTCTATATGGGAAATTTAATTCCTGTTAAAAGTTTGACCAATTTGTTGCTGCAGTTAAAAGTTTTATACTTGAATTCTAAATCCCTTTAATTTTGAAGATTTCTTTTTTTAAAGTTTCTTTTTTAATAATAAATATCAATTTGGTTGATTTATAACTAAGTATTTATTTGTAAGATTTTGTTTTGTTAAGTTAGTAAAGCAATGTTTAAGTCAAGGCTGATGTTGTCTTACACATAATAGAATGATCCCAGTCCCTTTCACGCAGTGAGGCTTGCAGCTTATCAATAAAACACTGGTATTGGATCTGCACTCGCTATCGGCCGATCCTTAGAGCACTGATATTGGTATTGGGACTGAAAAAGTTTGATTGGCGCATCCCCAAAAACGATCAAACACTAAGTATTTGTGTATTTTCAGTACCCGCAGCTACATGTTGGATGTTCAGTGAAACACAGAACACAGTACCTGGAGCGACAATGACCATGTGCCAAACCCTAACTCGGCAGCAGTTGGAGTTGCTAAGCTATGATTAGACAATCAAATCAATTGTTTGATGGAGGGGTTAATTCACAAAAATGTATCTAAGTTATTTTTAATATCACAGAGGCCAAAAATAAAACTGAACACAAAACAATGCACACACTCGCTTGTATAGTAAGTAGATGAGAACAAGTAAATCTTCTCCCTCGGGCAGTGTTTTCATTATCTGTTTATCAGAAACACATTTCTTTCTGTTAGACCGTCTACGTCTCCACAACACGTTTCTCACAATCAGCACTACACCTCAGTTTTCTTTCTCTCACACTCTCCCTTTATCTTTGTGCTCCTATCTCCTGTTCAATCTGCTTTCCCCTGCTCTGCCTCTCATTGTGTGTGTGTGTGTGTGTGTGTGTGCCTCACCTTCCTCCTCAGTCTCATTCTCCATCCTTATATGGAAACAACAGGTAAAAGCTTTTCTTACAAGGTTCCCTGGTCCTACAAAGAGGGGTGAGACAGGAGGGAGAGAGAGAGAGCAGCCATCTTGTACATATAGAGGCCATAAATGATTTATTACAGGTCTGAGATGTGTTCATTTCATATTCATATCTCCCACAGGGTTTTTCTTTCTCTTGTACATCTAATGTAGAAGTGGAGGAACAAAGGAGATGGAGGGAAAGAAAAGAGGACGCAGAGTTTCCATTTTTCATGAGTTATATAGAAACACAAAAAGTTGTGCAGTGTAATCAAATGCCAAGATTATGAATTAACATTTAAGACAGGGTTTTCTAAATGCTCCTCCTTCATTACTCTCCATTGATTACATTAAAACCTATTTTTAGGCTTTGGGTACCTTATTCTGAAGGTGTCTCAGTTGTACAAAGCTGTAACCTCAGGCACCTCATTTATCAACTTCACTTATCCACATTTTGCTCTATGTCATCAAAAGCATTCTTGTTTCTAGATTTTTCCAACACAGCCTGAGTGCAGCACAACTATGTGAGCCAACAGCATTTTCTGTGTTTCTGCTTTAACAGGCAGAACGACACTCACAGACATATACTGTATAAACACACTGTGCCAAGAGACAGCTACCAAAACCACCGCAGTTATTAATCAAACCACTGATACGAGGAGACAGATGGCAGGATGTACGTGTGTGTGTGTAAGACAGCTGTGGCTGTCATACTTCCTTGACGTAGACCTTCCCAGGTGTTGCCTCCTGGGCTTCGCAAAGGGAGGCACAGTGGGCACTGCATTTTTCTGTGTGAGTGTGTGTGTGTTTGTCTAGATGTGCGTCTGTCTGAGGGCAAAGTAACGCTTTCATGAGTGTGTGTTTTTTTACACTCAGGTTTCGGTGCCAGTGTACAAGTGTACGTGTCATGTCATGCCTTCGTCAAAGCGAGTGTTTGCAGTAAATCTCATACTGTGCCTCAAAGCAGTTGGCAGGGAGAGAGACAAAAAACCTTTCTTAAAGCTGAGGCAGCCCTCACGTGTGCATTCCTCTCATACCAAGAGCCGGCCAACGCCAAGATTAAACAAAAGAAAGATATCTTCAGGAAGTCCCAGCGAGACCAAAGTTAATGAGACAAGGGAAAAAAAGCAATCAATCATGCAGTTTAATGCTTTTGAAAAACTGTTTATGACATGCATGCATGCTCACTCGATTATCTAATAACAATAGAATATATTGTATTGAAATATTCTTAAAGGTCAAGTGTGTAGGATTTTGTGGCATCTAGCAGGGAGGGTTCAGAACTATAACTTTCCCTGTATGCCAAGCGAGTAAGAGAACTATGGTGGCTGATGTAAAAATGTGAATGGCCCTATCTAGAGCCAGTGTTTGTTTTGGCTTCACTCTGTGGGAGAGGACCTGCTCCGTATGTGGATATAAACAGCTCATTCTAAGGTAACGAAAACACAAGAATTCCTTTTTTTAGGTGATTAGAAACTAATGAAAACAAAGTTCTGAATGTTAAATACCATTGCTGCCAATAGATGCCTATAAACCCGACACTCATTTTTATGATATGTGCTCTCAATTTTTGCATCATTTTGGTGAATTTGATCGCAGTTTGTCAAATTTATACATGAAAAGAGCACTCCATTGATTTAGCTGTCCTCATTCACTGTCAGACTCACAATGGACATTATTCTTAAAGTATCAATGTAGATGCAGCAGACCAGGCCCCCAGGAAGTGTGCCAGGCTTTGAAGCCAATTTTTGTAGTTGCCAAATGGTGGAATGTCATCCATCACATGATCCCAAAGCACGGTCCCACTCCGAAGTTGTCAAAATCCGGCACTGCAGTGACTTCCAGCATCAGAAACCAATGGAAAAAGGCATCCTTTAATGTCGGCATGATACGCGGCCAGTTGCCGTTATAGTTTAATGGCGCCCAGCCGTCAGGGGGAAACACAGCAGGACAAGAACAAAAGTTAAGGCGGTGTAAGTCCAAGGCCATGTTCACAGGAAAACAATCCACTGAAAACAGAATCGTTTCTCATTTTCGTTTTGAAAAAAGTTTCATGTTTAGACAACAACATTTTGATAACAATCGCTGTGCGCAGGGATCTGCAAAAATGACCAAAAACGCTGCAGTATACATGCCAGGCCAGTAGTTGGCGGTGTGACGCTTACGCTTCCTTCTACAGAGCGGCGATGTAAAAACAAACAAAATGGCAAACGCATTAACGTTTGTCGGGACGTACAACAAGGTGGAGCTGCTACAGTAAATCTACACTATGATGAGCAAGCGTTGATAAATTCAACAGGGTGAGCAGCACAGGCAGAGCTCGGGAGTCTGCCATTGTTGTTGTGATGATTGACTTTCTCGCGCATGCCTAGTGACTGGAAGCGTAATGCGCATGTGTGAAAAGTCTTCGTTTTCAGCGGAACTGCATATTGCAAGTTTACACGACAACGGAGACGGTGCCATTCCCAAAAAATTGCACTCTGAAACCTGTTTTCAAAACATTGCGTTTTCAGGCACCCAAAATGCCACTGTCGTGTCAACGATCCGCCAAAACGCAACTAAAGTTTACCGTTTTCAGTTGAAATTGTTGTCGTATAAACGGGACCCAAGTGGGGAGCGGGTGGGAGTGGTGGTATGGGTCCAACAAACACCAATTTTATCCAAAAGAGCGATGTTCATGTTCTTGTTGCCTAAACCTAACTATGTGCATTTGTTGAAGGAAAATACATCAATTTGCAGTTTTGTACTGACGTTTGCTGAATGCATTTATTTTGAAAGACACTGTATTTTAACCTTAAATTTCCTGTGAAAACAGAAGTGTATCTTGAAAGAAGAGAACTTGACATGGTGTCCCAGATCATCAACAACCAACACACCCAGGGTACCTTGCACGTCGTATGTGGACGCAGAAAGTCCATGACCAAAAACGTCAATATGTGACGAGAATCCCATAGACTTACATTGTGACAGAGACGTCTGTAAATCAGTGGATACATTTTCTAAGCATCACAACCCTCCTGAAAGGAATCGTTTTACCATTAGACTTTGATCCATTATGTCCAGTAACATTTGGAAAGTCCCCATTCAAGTTAGCGGAGTGGTAAACTGGAAGTAGACGGCTAGGCCAACTGAAGTGACTGGTGTGGGTGCTGCATAGGCCACACAATGTGGAAACAGTACCAATCATCCAGGTAATTTTATATGCGCCCATTTTTTTTTCTTTTTTGGCTTCATGCTTCACTGAGCAACTTTCATGGGAAATGAACAGGGCCCAGTCTCCAATGTTGTATCCAGTTCTCTTTACACATCCATGCAGCATCCAATTTATTTGGAAAGAAATGTCAGTGATGATCTGTTATTTTATGCATATAAAATGCAAACGTACAGTCATCTGACTTTAATTAGTCATACATATAACCCATGAGCAATTTGAAAAGCCCTGAGTTGGTGCTCATGTGAGTCATTTTAGACACTAGCTCATAAAGCCAAAAGGTGTCTGAGTTTGCCGTGTCATTCATTTGCGTTTTTGTCATCACCACATTCTGGTAAATGGCTGATCATGACCAAACAATTTAACAATGAGGCAAGTGTGTGCGTCTATGTGTCTGTGTGTGTGTGTGTGTGTGTGTGGGGGGGGGGGGTTCCTGTGGACATGATCTAACCGGACCTCGAAGTGAAGTAACTGTCACTTGCTGGCATCACGCATACAGGAAGCAGATCACTGACTGATCTCGTTTCAGTTCCCCTCGTAGCTCAAAAGCAGGAAGTCACGCTGATAAGCAAGAATGGCCACAGACAATGAGCACCTTTAAAACATATCAGTAAAGAGGACCACATGCTGACACACGCAGACATATGCACACTACACAACTAGCCTGGACTGTGTGCATGATTATGAAACATGATTTATGACCAAAAAAATGCTTGCACTGTTTTCCTTTGTGCACAGCACCCTAAATGAGCTTATTGTTTCACTATCTGCAGGGAAAAAAACACACTCGGCAGATTCCTCATTATGACCGAAATTTATCACATTTCCCAGAAAAAAGCTTGATGGAAACAAAGGGCCATATTCTGTGCTTGCAGTTGGAGCTGAACTGCAACATTGCTGTTTGGAAATAATAATGCACACATTTGGATAATTCAAAGATTAATCAAAAGGAAGCACTTGGAAAACTGCTGCAGTAGAAACCTCAGTGGCCTAATTTAGGCTCTCACATGTCTATGTGTGACTTTGAAAAAAAAAGCTAAACCTGTAAACTGCTGAACAAAGTGAGTAACCATCACTAATCTTATACAGCAGGGTGGTAGATGAGTATTTTATGCAACGGGAGGCTCTTCCTGTCCTTCTGTTGCATTCCTGAGCTGTGGGTTTGGATGACACACAGCTCAGGATGTCCTGCTGGTAGTGATCCTCATAAAGGAAAGAAGGAGATGAAAGGTCAGCACGTGATGGTATTTTTGAGCAACAGAGACGGGAAGTTAGCATCTTGCGTGTTTCTGTGTGTTTGTGAGCATTTCTGGGTGCCACTCTGAAACCCCTTCTCCACCAAATTAACCCCTTTTTTCAACCAGTTCCATTCAGGACTTTTGGATCCTTGGCACTATCAAGCAAACCAGCCAGTGTTTCCACCAGTTTTGTGCAGAACCATTATAATCAAGGTTGTGTCATCAATGGAGGATGTTGCACAATACACAACAGTAGTAAAAACTGTTGCCAACAAGATGCCAGATCGTATTGATTACCTGCAAGTTTTGTTCTGTTATTACAGGTATTTGTTTTTATCCAAAAAACATGCATGGACCAACTATTAATGGTAAAATCACGTAGAAGACTATTACGTGTAAGACTGCATCCTCTTTTTCCAAGTAGAATATGACTCGTTTAGTGAAGTCGTCATAGTTTGCACCTCTGGTCAAGGAAAACCTACTTCTCTAGTTCTGAACCAATTTATTCTTGGTCCAAATCCTCTGAATGGTTCAAATTAGGTGGAACAGAACCCATGTTGGTGGAAAAGGGGCATAAATGAACTAAAACCAACCACTTGATAAAACCCTCCTCTGAATATTGATTATACAATCATAGCCTTGCAACCATAACTTAGCATGGCAGACCTTTCAGTTTGGGATGACCTATTGGACTAACTGTGGCATTACAGCTTGCAGGACTGTCATGTGATGCCCTTGGGCTTAAAAAGACTTTTTCCCATAGACTTACATTGTGAAAGAAACGTCTGTAAATCACTGGACACATTTTTTGAGCCTCACAACCCCATGAAATAACTCTGTTTATTATCAGAACTGGATCAGCGCAGTAACATTTCGAAATTCTAGAAGAGCGGCAGGATTAAATAATTTTATCCCCATTCAAGTTAGCATAGGGTTAAAACAGAAGTTAGCCGCTCAGCCGGCGGAAGTCTCTAGTTAGATTTCTCTATGGAGCCTGGCCTTACTTCAAAGTTGTCGAAATGTGACCAACGAAAAAAGGTATCTTGTGACGTCAGCATGATACACAGCCGGTTGCTGGTTGGCGCCTGGCAGCGTCAGGGGGAAACGGAGCTGGACAAGGGTGAAAGTTAAGGCAGCAAAAGCCAGAATGGGGCGGGCAGGAGGGAAGATGGATGGGTCCAACAAATGCCGACTTTCACCCAAGAGAACAATGTTTACGTCCCGTCAGATTCTAAAGCCAAACCTGTTCTTTTTTCCTAAACCTAACCACTTCCTTTTGTTGCCTAAACCTAACCGTGTTTTTGTTGCCTAAACCCAAGCATGAGTTTGTTGTTGATGGGAAAAAAAAGTCAATTCGCAGCGTTGTACCGAAGTAGTGTGTTTATTTTGATAGAGAGACTGTATAAATGTTAAATTTCCTGTGAAAACAGAAGTGTATCTTGAAAGAACACAACTTGACTTGACAACCAGGAGTGAGAATGTGTTGCTCTATGGACCCAATGATACGCCCAGGAAGTCGAACTTTTTTGGCTTCGTGCACCACTGAGCAAGTTTAATTGGAATTAACAGGACCACCTCCAATGCTGCATCCAGTTCTCTTAATACATCCATGGACTTATGGAGCAAATGTTATCTTAATTAGCAAGCCAGCTATAGCTAGTGAAATCTGCAAGTGGCAGTTAATTTCAGCCAAAACTGTTTTAAAATACAATGCAATAATTTCAAGTGGTGAATCTGCCACCATTATCACTGTCAACTGCATTGTAAATGTGCTCTGGGAAAAACAGAAAGCTTGACTAGATTTCCCAAAACACAAATGCATATGCGTATGCACAAAAATATTTCCTGTGCTGTTGACACTCCAGTGAAGTGCACCTCAAGTTCAAGGATTTCAAAGAGACCCAAATAGTTCTGCACCCTCAACCAGCGCTCTGCAGCGGTGACAAGCCTAATGACTAATCCGATGGTCATCTCTCTCCCCACTCTCTCTTTCTCTCTCTCTCTCTCTCTCTCTCACACACACACACACACACACACACACACATTCCCCTCAACACCACAAACAGAGCATAGCCAATTAAATAAGATGAGCAGCAAAGCTTGGGGTTACTGGAAGCACACAAAAGGCTTTTGTAGAGCTGCCCCAAACTGACACACACTGGTTGAATGTATGGGAAAAGATTAACCATGCATACATTACAATGTGTCCAGCAACCATTGTGGGCTCGTGTGATTCACACAGATTGTGCCTCCTTTCTATATCTTTGCACTGCTTTACAGTAACATCCCCTGGACCAATTATTTTGAGAACTGAAGCATGTGAAAAAATGTGCCTCAAACCCACCCCCCCGGAGGTCGGAGGTTTCCATGTATATTCAAATGCCTCAAATGATTTTGCCAAACTTTTGAATGTTTCTTGCTTTCATTTATAAAGCGAAGGTGGAGAGAAAATGGAGGAGATTAAGCAGCGTCGGGGAAATAGTGGGAGAGAGGCTTGGACAAAGACTGACCCCTCACACTGCAAAAAAAAAAAAAAAAAAAAAAAATCATTGTTCAGGCAAAAAAGAATCATTATTAAATGAGACAAAGAAGAGGAAAAGAAAAGGAAAACAGAAAGAAAAGAGAGACAGGACAGAGGAGCAGGCATGTCTTGACTCATCCAGACAGACAATAGTTGAATGACACAGTGTCTAACCCGGTGATAATTCAACATATTGTGTTATTGTTGGTAAAGAAAAGCAGAGAGGACGAGTGTGAAGCAAGTGATTATGGTTGGATTTTTTTTATTGTATGTCTGTGGGAATTATTGTTTATTAAAATGTCTTGTATACTTAGAGAGGATTTGTATATGTATAAGTGTAGGCAATGTGAGGTAGACAATGAATAGACAATACCTTTTGCGCATACTGTGAATATTTAGGTCTTCTGGTGTTTTGCAAATAGCTTCAGTTAAGATTCAGTTATATTCTTTATTAAGTGTTATATTCAGTACCCACCCTCCTACTTATTAAGTTATTTTATCTTTTATCCCAGACACCCCCCTGCTCACAAAATACATACATGTATTCCAACAGATGCTGACATGCATTCAAATGAAGACAGTTGTTTTGATTGCTTCACACACCCCCATCCGATATCATGCTTCAATCTGCAGAGCTGTATGAATTTGAATAATTCAGTAGCAGGGAGAGTTGCTTTTCACCGCCCTTCTAAAACACACACGTAGACACACACAAACATACAGCATGTAGCCAATGACTCCATGCCTTCATGCAATTCCCAAGGGCAAACCTATCTCTATTTGATGAAGACTTCAAGAGATTTATAAAAAGAACTGTTTGAGAGCTGCGAGATGGTTCAAAGGCTTACTCACCTTTCAAGAAAAGCTATTTATCTTCTCTGTATAAACTAATTGATCATCTAAAAATGACCTTACTTAAAGGAAGAGTCCGACATTTTGGGAAAAAACATTTTCATTTCAGAGTTAGATGAGGAGATTAATACCACTCACATGTCTGTTCACTGAATGTGAAGCTACAGCCGGCACACTTAGCTTAGTGTAACTATTGCAAAAAGGAGGAGGAAACAACTAGCCTGGCTCTTTTTAATTTAAACATAAATCAAGTGTACTTCTAAAGCTCAATAACTGACATGTTATGTCTCATTTGTTTTAAATGGTCAACTGTGATTTAACAGAGTTTACGTACTTGACAAATCCCAAACTTGAAAGTACTGCTGCTACACTTTAGCCTGGTTCAAGACCATAGACCCCGCCCACTCAACTGAGTAGGCTTGCATCTCTGGTCTGGCATACTTCAATGAATTTGCGATTTATCTCATCCAAACGATGGACGGACCAATGAACGCCGGGCGATTAGCCAATCAGCGCCACGCTGATGTCAGGCTGTACGCCGGTGGGTAACTGGTGAGGATAGCAACAATGGCGACCGCTACAGATCCTACAGACCACATTAACGATGCTATCGAGGTATTTCGCCACTACTCGCGTTAATGGAGGACCAAATTAAGGAAGCTGCTAAACTGGATTTAACGGCAATGCAGCTGGGCGTGCACGATGACGGAGACATTTTAAACGGGCAATGCTCGCTTGTTTTCGGCACCCCCGAGGCATGGATACTAATGACGTCAGATTCTGGGTGAGTCGTTGATCTCTACTGATTGGTTAGGGAAAAATCAAATTCCCTCCCCCTTGTAAATCGCCTTCAATGGAAGCCATGTCAGACTGAAGGTTCTGGGAGCTTCAGTCTGACACTCAGGCTAGCTACACTTGGGTTCAAGTTCAACACACCAAAACCAAAAGTCATGAGGGTTAATAACAGGAACACTGCATCAATAATCATAGATCATACCCAACTAGAGGAGGTAGACAGCTTTACATCTGGAGCATAATTACTATGGACAGAGGCATACCTGAAGGAAGTCAAAGCCAGACCAGGAAAGGCATTAACAGCATTTAACATCCTAAACAGCTCCTGGAAAACGAAGAAACTTGGCACTTATAATTCAAATATCAAATCCATTCTGTTATATGGATCTGTGACATGGAAATATAATGACAAACATAGTCAACAAACTACAGACATTCAGCAACCACTGCCTCTGACACCTCCTAGCCTGACACCATCACCAGCACCAACCTTTGGGAGTTGCACCAAGCAAGTACCCATAGAACTTAATATTAGCAGGAGGAAGTGTACCTGGATAGGCCACACTCTCAGAAAACAAAATAAATCAATCACTAGGCAGGCAGTGACATGAAACCCACAAGGCAAGAGAAAGAGACGAAGACCTAGAACCTCCTGGAGAAGAAGATCAGAACAAGAGATTAGCACTGAGGGGACCATCATGGCAACTGGCTCGAAAGGCACAAGACTGGAAATGAATGGAGAGCTTTCGTCGATTGCCTATTTTCCTTTGGGAATACAAAGACCTAAGTAAGTAAGAATGTACCAGACCAGGCTACCAGCCAGCATTTCCCCCTGTCTCTTGACTCCTTGCGAAGCTTAGCTAACCATGTCGTGGCTGCAGCTTCATATTTAAGGGATTCTCAAAGTCAGCTTCTGGTCTGTTGTTGCTATGCAACTAGCCTATGCCGTGAGAGAAAGATCCCTTCCAGTACAATTTAAGAGCAGAAAACTGCCCGGAAAAGCAGCAAATTAAGATCATGACATCAACACACCAACATGCCAAACAGCTGCTGCGTTATTGGTTGTAAGACTAAAAAGTCTGCAGTTTAATATCATAGCTACCAGTTGAGAAATCACAAAGGAAAAAGGCAGCCATTAAGAGGGCTCACGTATACACAGACCCTGGTCCTCTGAGTTAAATCACACTTACAGTATGACTGCTCTTCCAATTTTCAGGTGACAATAAACAAATATCACACTAATAAGGCATAAAATAGTCATGTAACATTACTTGAAACCTGAGTGTTTGGTCTTGTATTTTGGCGGCAATTACAGGGCCCAGGCTTGGCTAGTTTTAAGTATTTTACTCATGTCTGGAGTTTACTCATTTTTTAAGCTAGCACAAAGGTAGCGGTGTCATTTAAACCTAGACAGCCTAAGGCAGTCAGCAGTTATGATGAGTTTTCTCGCACATTTAGCCTTAGAATCAATAGAAATGTGTTCAGAATAGTAAAATGCCATGTTGGCCTCAATGTTTTTTAATCACAATGCAACTCAAGGTTGTAAATTAAACAGAAAGGACGAAAAACTGTAGCTCACTCAAGATTTTGCAGTGTCAAACCAAGGAATACGCATCCCCTTTTCTACCAAAAAAGATGGCGGTGATCTTGTGATGTTATGTTGACTTCAGTAAAAGACTGGTATCAATCATCTCATCTAACTCTTGGCAAGAAAGCACATACCCTAAATGTTGATAAAAGAGGAGGTTGATGTTTGATTCAGTTGTTTACTTCTTTGGCATGTTGTATGTAATCATTATACACAGTATAAAACACAGCAAAACACACATCTGTCATTCATCTGCAATCAGTATTTTATAGATTTCTTTCTCTCACATATTCAAACATGAAGTGCATTTTTAATGTGAAGCATCAATGATAACACATTGATTCTCTTGGTCTCTGTGTAAACTTGCCCATAATCCTGAACGCCATATGAAACAGGAATCAGTGTGAAGAGTTCAAGAAAACATAGGAGGAGACATGTGTTCATATCCCCTCTGAGATTTATGTGACATTTACAGGGGGATGTTCCATCTGTGCCCTTAACAGAGCTGTGAGTGCCATCAGATTCTTCAAGTTCCTTCCCTGTTCAGAGCAGGATAAAGGGGAAAAAATCTTTGAGGCTCGTTGGTTTGTTTTCTGTCTCCTCTTTGATGGTGACAGCGTCAGTGTGGAATGTAGATCTAATCATCACCGTTGGGAGAAAATGTAGGGACAAAATAGTCATTACACTTTCCACTTTCCCCTCGCTGGAGATAGTTTCCACACTGAGAGAAAGAGTGTGTGTGAGTGTGTGTAGCAGGTGTTTTTCTCTCTGCTAAACTGCGGATTTGAACAAGACTTAAGTCCAACAGGACGAAAGTCTCTTCTGAGACCACTGATCAAGCAAAACAGGATTATGATATAACTGTCCTTTGAGTTTTTTTTACCACTGCAGAGTTTTTCCGCTTTGGGCTAAAAATTGAATATTCAAATAAGGGTTTCGGTACAGATGTAGTTTGGGGCTTTTCCTTTAAATAATTTACTCATTAGTGAGATGCTGATCTTCCAAAGTGGCTCAAAGGTCTTTCACATTATGGCTTCATATGTATCTAGTGGGATACTAATCCAGGAGTCACTGTTTGTGACTCTTTTAGTAGTATTTAGTAATTAAATATATGAATTCTGCATTTCAGTACATTTCTCCTTTGCTTTTAATGTATTTGAATAAGAATTATAGCAGCTGTTTTTTTTCCCTGTTAAGGGTTTTTTTTGAGTGAGTTTTTCCTTATCCACTGTGAGGGTCCAAGGGCAGAGGGATGTCATATGCGTCATATGTGATATTGTGCTTTATAAATACAATTGAATAAAATTGAATTGAATTTTAGTTTATTGAAAGAGGAATGTTTGTATTAAATAAAATCTCCATGAACTGTGCACAGACCTCGTGTTTGTCCTTGTTTCATACAAGTTTTCCTCCACAATCAGTGACAAAGTGCTCAAGTGCTGTTTCTTTATTCTGCTGAAGTCATTATTTCTGCACAACACAACAACAGTTTATTGTGTTTAAGGAGGACTTTTTGAAGGACTCTTTTGGAAAGACATTTTGCTGTGGCTTTTTTTTTTTCATTTCATGTAAATACTGCCACCGAATGAACTTCTACTGAGTGAAATGACAGAAAATATGAACGGTTTAATCTATTCTTCAACATCTATTGTCCTTGAGAAGCTGAGCATGTCACAGTTGATAACAGCTGTTTGGGATTTGCATTTTTACAGTTACATTCAATTTATGAAACAGAATACTGATGGTTTCCAGTACACTATATTATTTGTAGATATAAACTGTTAGTGACTACAGTTAAAATTCTAATGAATGCTAAACACTAACAAGCATTTTATTCCTCTTTTAATGCTGCAGTAAAAGCAATATTTTCTGTGAGTGAGGTTTTCTTTGCTGCTCAGCTCTGGAAGATCACTGAAATCCCTGCATAACTTCCAACAGCAACAGCAGCCTGGTCAGTGGCCCCAGGCTTCAAACTGTGACCTTCTAGGTACCTCTCTAGGATCAGTTTCAGATGTGTCAGTTTCCATGTTTATTTCCATTCTTAACATGCTGCAGTGTCCTCTTAGAAAAAAACTTCCATGTTTACAGGAAACAGGTTTCATCACCAAAACTACTTTAGTTTTAGGGACACAACTACCAGGTTACTTAGTATGCCAAGTGATGTATGTGGCGTAGCATACATATGTCACGTGATATACGTCATGCCACATATATCACGTGAGGGTTTTTTTTTGTGGTTTTTTTTTTTTTTAGATTTTAGATTATTTTTTTGGCTTCTGCCATTAATGGGTAAGACAGTGTTTAAGCATGAAAGGGGGAGAGACAAGGGGATGACAGCAGAGGACCGCAGGCCAGAATCGAGCCCCTGACCGCCTCAGCAGGGACACTGCCACTGCGCATGGGATGCCTGCTCCACCCATCGAGCCACTGAATGCCCCCAAGTGTTTTTTTTAATCATGTTACATAGTTAAAAAAAAAAATTCAATGTTGACTTTTGGTTTCACATGGGACACAAACAGCAGTCTCTTAGGTGAAAGTCCCATGATTCTCAGTCTATATGACATCATTGCTGCAAACGGGCGGACTGGGACTAAAAAACAGCCCTGGACTTTGACTCGGCCCAGCCCACAACAACCGGTGCGCATACGGTATGCGCTTCCTTCTTCTTCAATTTGATTGCCGGCCGGCCGGCTCATAGATATCTATGGGTCGGCTGGCATCCAATTTAAAGGCTGCCACCTAGCGGCCTGGACGTGGAACAGTAGATTATCAGGGAGAAAAAGGGAAAAAAAACAAAAAAACGGTGATGACTGCGTGGCGGCCGCCGGCTGTCCTGGTGTACCGGCCGTTCTGTGATTCTCCAGAACCTCCAGATGGCCAGTCCGCCCCTGGCTGCAAATAGGTTAACTTAACACTCACTTTTGATGACACAGTTGCTGTTACAACAGTGACTGCTTCCTGAAAAACAACCAGTATTGTTGTTTGTTGGTCTGTGGTTTTCAGCTTGGCAGCCGTCTCGCCTCAGTGTCATGCCATCCACCATCCCCTTGACCTCCCAGTGACAAAGTCATCATACACAGTATACGTGTATGCAGAACTACGTCACTTTAGAAATGTTGATATGATATGCATCAGACGTACAAATGTAACATTTCTGTGGTTTGCAGAAATGTAACATGCCAACATTTTCCTCTGCCGATTTAGCTGCATACAGACTCTAAAGGGTGCCTTGTGCTTTGGTAGCAGACTCCAAGGACCACTGACCAAGCTGCCTGATTTGGGAACAAGAATGAGTTGTGAATTCCTATAAAATTCATGATCATTCACAGTTGCTGATCTCTGCGGTGCACTGGTGTCCGTTTTAAGTGATAACTGAATAATAATAAGTTTTAAAACAGCATCACACGCCCCAAAGTAAGATGGCAATAGGAGGACACTGTCTGAAGGCAAATGTTGGACATGCTAATTACCCATCATGTTGCTTGCACTCATAAAAGTTTGTAAATCTGGGACCTAAGCCAAGATCTGTCCTGTCATATACCGAGGTCATGGAAAGCTAATAAATGAAGAAAAAAAGAATGGAAATGTCAATATGTTCCCTCATCCATGAGTTGTTAAAACAATTAAGGAGAGAGTTTTCTGCCCTCTTCCAAATGGCAGAGTCAGTCTCTTTGTCTCTGGATCATCTATTATTGCTGGAGGCCGGTGTAATTTCACAGAGCACCATTTTCTGATTCAGCACTTCCACCGTGTTAGAAAAGCAATCAGGATTGTCCCACAGCGATCGGCTTTATTGCTCCGCTCACTCCGTCTTATTTCAGATGATGTGGAGTAAAACACAGCACAATGTTCAGTTGTGCTCGGAGGCCAAATTAGGCGGAAGTTTTTCTCCATCTTGTCAAATCATTGTGTGTGTGTGCGCACGTGTGTGTGTGTGTGTGTGTGTGTGTGTGTGTGTGTGTGTGTGTGTGTGTGTAGAGGGGACATCCTCACTGCTGAGGTTTGCACAACAGGAAGATCTTGTCTATTGTCTCATAGCTCAGGATTTTCTTCATCCTTCTTTGCCTTCTTCTCCTCTCTACCTCCTCACTCTGCCCTGCTTTCTGTCTTCCTCTTCTTTCCTTTCATTTATTTGTATATTATAGTTGTTTACTCTTAAACATACTCTCTCATTTTTTTGTATATAAACCTGCTAAATTAAATATCTTGGAAGGATGGAGTGTCCACAGAACAGGTTCAGTCTCCGCTTGTGGTTCATTGTTACAAAAGAGAACTAATAAGTCATAGTGTGAAAATATCAATATTGCATTCATTAAATAACTATTAGAAATGTATTCCATCACATTTGAGACTTATTGGGCATGTCTGATACAGAGGGCTCATTTTATTGATTACAGCATGAGAGCAAATTCACCTCCAGAATACAAATCAGACCTCTGTGTGTTTAAGCCCACAACCACAGACAACTGATCGATTAGGAGCGTTTCTATTAATACGTGACTACATACATACAATACAGCTTTAAGGCCAGAAAGTGGCATAGCAAATATTCTTTGACACGTCTAGCCATCAGGCCATAGAGTTACTCAGATGGCCACTAACATGCTATCCAGCCAGGCTAGTGCTTGTCAGTCACAATATTTCTCTGAGCTTCTATCTTTTTTCTTACTTACTACTGCATTTTGGACTCCCAGTTTCTTTATCTACTCAACGGTCATTACAGTCAAGATGGTTCGCTATTAGTCAACTGCACACATTCTTTTTTCAAAGTTCATTAGAGTTGAACTTGATGCAAAAAAATGTGAGGATTTACTTCACCCTCGTTAATTAGAAATCACAAAATTAATCCAAAAAGCCCCCACCACTCCTGCACCTCTCTATCTTTTTAATTCAGTCTAAAGACTTTAAGACTCAAACCATGATCATTTCGTAACACATCTGCACACACACAAACAAGTTTCACCGTGTCTGTCAGTTTCTGGTATTTATCCTAATTGTCTCACAAATAACTTTATCCTCTACACTCATTAACCAATTCTCACCAGTGCAGTGTGAAAATGCAGGGTGGAATACCGAAATATGAATACAAATTTTCTGCATGATTACAATGCACGCTGGGTTGAGAGCAAATTTTCCACGTCGCCCTGTTCCATTTTTGTCAAACAAAAAAAAAAGATTTTCCTTCCAGTGCCCATGTCCAGTCCACACAACAAAAACCTACCCAGACAGAGAATGACTAAGGGGCTTACTAAAAGGTCAAGTGTGTAGGCTTTAGTGACATTTAGCAGCAGGGTTGCTGAACTGCAACAACCAAGTGTGCCAAGTGTGTAGGAGAGTGACGGAGGATGATGAAAAAATGCAAAATGGCCTTGTAGAGCTAGTGTTTGTTTTGTCTATTCTGGGCTCCTGTAGAAATAATATGGTGGACTCAGTGGAGGAGGAATGCTCTGAATTAACATATAAACGGCCCATTCTAAGGTAATGAGAACACAACAGTTCTTCCTTTTAGGTGATTATAAACAAATGAAAACATAGTTATGAATATTATGTATGATTTTTGCCAATAGATGCTCCTAAATCCTACACACTGGACCAGCGGTAATTTCATTGAGGAAAACTATGACAACATTTTTTGTCAACGACACTTTTGCCATGATGACGAGCTAGAAATACATCTTGATAATAAAAACTACGATGAAATCTATGTTTCATTTTCGTTGACGAGATGAGACGTGACGAAAATGTTAGTGGGGCACTATCGGACATTAAAAGCTGAGTACAGCAGTGCTTGCAGTTATCTTCAAATGCTGCATGAGCAACAGGCTGGTAAACTCCAGTAAATAGTCTGCGCCAGGATGTTTCACTAGCTAACAAAAACACAACACTCACATCGGAGCATCATCAGCCATTGGTGCGAGTTGTGAACTGTAATTCAGCAGTAAATAATCAGCCTTTTGTGTCTGGCCTCATTCAGTAACCAACACTTAATGTCAGCAAGTGCATATCAGCTAAGTTTCCATTTTCACTGTATCCTAGCTGACACATAAAACCAAATTAATCATTTTGGTTGCAAGCTAGCAATGACCTGGACATGTGACATTAGTTGTAACTAAGGATTTCTTTGGTCAAGCATTTATGTTTACAATCAGATATCTGTTAAAAAGAAATAAATTTCCATGCAAATTGTTTAGATGGAAATACGTGCTTGGTGTAAAATGGCCTTTAAACTGTCATTTGTTCCTGTGTCTAATTTTTGAACCACTTTCCAGCTTTATGTGAGGAGAGGAGAGAGAAAGACTGAAGACGTTGAGTGGGTACACAAAGAATCAACTGTTGCCAAACATTTGCCCGCGAATGGGCCACGGCTGAAACTCCAAACTGAGCACGCTCCGAAAAAGAGTAATTGAGCAGGAAAAACCTGCACCTGTGGCTATTCTGTCAACAAATGACAAGCGATCAGTGGTCACCGTTGTGATGGGGCTTACAAGACACACACACACACACACAAAGACACACACAGAAACCAGACAGGAATTTCTCTCCCCCGCACCCCCAGACAGGTGCTTATTAAGACAGCAAAGCCCTTCTTTTCTTCCTCTTCTTGTGCCCTACTTGGCTGAGGTCAAGAGACTGAATATGAGAGGAAAAAGCAAGATAGAGAGAGAGATGAAGATTTCTTGTCAGACCCCCCACCACCATCCTCAAGATCTCCTCTGCCTCTTTATTGCGCTCACACATGAAAGCAGAAAAGTGGGACATGTTGCCAGATTCTGTCCTGTCTCACCAAGTGTTTGTACTGCAAACGCTGTACAGCTCTGTTTGGGATAAATAAGCAATGAATGTAGTTTTCTATTTACAAGCTGACAGCAGATAAAACCGAGGCTTTGTCGAGTCACAAAGTTTCCTGGGAAGCTGTTTTGGAATTCCCAAACAGATGGAAGGAAATCCATTTAATTCATAGCGCCTTTGAAACCAGCTTAGAGGATCTAAAAATGTTTTGTTTAGCTACTTTCTGTCCTCTATCCTCTTTTAGATGAGGCTGCATTTTACATTGTAAACATCTTTAAGTTGGTTTCTCGCTGCTACATTTCATGACCGAGCGATTTGACTCTCATTCTCAGTGATAATAACTCTGGACAATCCTCCGTTCTGCTGAGCGCAGCAGTCTGAGACAAACCCTGCTTTTAATATTCCTGCTATTGTTGTGGCTTTCCTCGCCCTGTTGTTAATCTGGAAGCTGTTTGATATGCCAAGCCAAAGCGCTCTGGGGTTTCTTGCAGCGGTTATTGGTGGAGAATGGTATGCTCTTTATGATTCAAGGATCAGTGAGATTGTGTGGGAGCAAGGACAGAACTTCCTCTGTGGGTAAATAGGATGTTTCTGGTCGGGATTTTTTTCTGTGGGCTTTTTTTTTTCTTTTCCTCCTTAAGCAAGCAGAGTTTGTGCAACGATGGATCTGACATGACAGCTGCCAAAAAAAAGTTGTTTTTTATATTTTACATGTGTGTTACATTACATTGTGTGGGTATGTGTGTGACTCGCATGCTTCAGAGGAAAGCTCGTGTGTCTTTGGTACAGTACTTTGCAGCACTCATTAAGCTTGGTTGGATGGTTACTGCAACTCATTAAATCCTAGTTTGGCATGGCCCAGTGCGTGTGTATGGACCCATACAGGGATACGATTTACTTGGAACCAACTGAGGAGATGAGCACTGAACAGAAGGTAGATTATACGAGATATTTTGCTCACTTATGGGGCTGCACTTCATAGAAACCACTTGACATTTTGGAAATTCAACTGATTAGCTTTTTTAAGCGAGTTAGTTGAGAAGATCGATACCATTCTCAGGTAACAGTAGTATTGATCTTCTCATCTTAAGGCCTGGACACACCAAACTGACACCAAAGAACAATCGGCGATGAAGACTGAAGGCCTTTGTATACTGAGCCCATTTTTTTGGTCCAAAATTGTCGCACATCTAAAAATAAATATGACCTCAATCATGTTTGCACACTGAGTCTGAAACATTCGACTGTCATAAAAATTTTCAGAACAGGTTCGATTTCCTGCATTTTTCACATTCGTCAGATGCCTTTAGAGACATTTGACCAAGAATCAGTAAGGAAAATGTAGCGGCTGGACACATTTGCAACAAGATAGAGGTCAGATTATAATATTCAGGTGGATGATGACGAAGAGGAGGATGTGGCCCACACACACAGAATGTGGAGACAGACAGGAAGGACAGCTCCGCCCCTTCATGCAGCTGTGTTGTCAAATGCAAGACAGGGAGGGAGTGCTGGCAGCAAGAAAGGTTTGAATTTTCGCACCAAATAGAACAATAAAACACATCGGACTAAGTGTGTAAGGTTTCTGTTTGTAACGATTTTTGTCAGATGATGGATTAAAAATTGTGCAAAGGCCTTGACTGTTGCCCAAAAAGTTGTACTTGAACACACTACAAAGACTACAGCCAATGGCCAATTAGCACGTACGTTCTGTGCCTGCGTGAGAGGAAATAACTCTCCATATCAGCAGGCAGCGGTAGTCTGTATTCGTCATTCAAAAAGGGAAACCGGAAGACCTACAGGATGGATTCAAGATGCTAGTTAGCCAGTTAGAACATTAACAAAACAACCCAGTGTTAAAAGAGCAAAGGATATTTACTGCAAGCTAGCGAACGATAGCAAAAACAGTTACTTGCCTTTCTTGTTAAAGAGTTTAACGGCTAAAAAACTTTTTTCAATCTCTCTCCCTCTTGATGTAGGTTTTTTGTTTACTTTCCTCACTTCCGTTTCTCTTCTCATGAACTGAGCTGCCAATCAAAATTATTTTATTCACTCAGCTGTCCCTGACACCGCTTCAACATGCTGAATTGGCTTGGAATCGAAAGTGCCAGACACACTGCAGAAACTAGAATGATGGATGCTCACCAAAGGTCCAACACTGACCAACAGCCAACCGTCGGCTTGGAGTATTAGCGCACTTTACAAGTAAGCAAATATTTCCTAAAATGTCAAACTATTCCTTTAAACTGAGTATTTTTCTCCTCAATCAGCACAACAAAAGACTGTTCCACTTTTATACCATGGATTTGTTACCATCATCATCATTATAATCATCATCATCATCACCACCAGTATTGTTATTATTATTATTATTATTATTAACAGCAGTAGCAGAAGTAGTAGCACTACTAGTAGTAGTGGTGGTGCTGGTTGTGGTTGTTGTCATTATTCACAGTGTATGAAACTGTAATTATTCTGATGCCTCCGTCCAATCTGAGTTTCCTTCTATTAGAGCTTAATCTCACTCCTCATCTCTTTCTCCCTCTCCACACATAATTATTATTCACCACATTTTAATTTAGCACCATAAACTCTGACCTCCTTTTTGTGTCTGATAATAACGATGAAAGTGAGCAGGTGCTCTCATCATCCTAATGCACTGGCTGGTAATGCGATCTCCAGGGTAGACGGGTTGTAAGCGAGCAGTTTTCCCCTGTCATCTCTTCAAATCCCATGGGGCAAAAATTATTCTCATCTGAATTATTAAAATGGACTCAAGTCTGAATGATTTATCATCAGGACATTTTCATTTCACTTTAGATTATCTGTTTGTTACAAGTCTCTTTTCTTTATTTTTTGTCTGTGTGAAGAAACTTTCCTTCACATAATTCTTCCTCCCAGTGCCAACATGACTAACAGGGCCAGGCTGTTTAAAACCACAAACCACTGTAAGTGCCGAAGAACCGCTCCACCTCCTGCTCCATAGGTCTCTGCCAGCAGTAACAAAACATGGCAGATAAGAATGCTTCTTATCTGCCGCCTCTTGTGTCCAAGTCTGCAAGATTATCCGTGCATGTGTGTGGTCAACCATCAGCAGTATAATGGCACTGAGTGCCAGATGTGCCCCTGTTACATTATAGATGATAGTGGCAAACATACGGTCTGCATGGGGTTTCCACATCAATGTCCTTTCTTTGTCCGTCTCTGAGATCTGCTGCGTATAGTGGTTGTTTAATGTGTTTCATGTGCCAGTTTATTCATGTTTTGTATTTTCTGTATAAGGTTTGTCTTGCAACTTACAGTTTTGTTCAGACTCTAAATTTTTCTGTGTGGCACGGCACCCATTTGAGTCATTATCATTAATTTTTAAATTTCCTTTACAGTTATGTCTTCCCCGCGCTGACTCAGCTGACCGAGCATTCATGAATTTGAGATATTAACAAATGGCATCTTATGATGGAGTCAGTGTAATTTTGCTTTTCTCGAGGGAGGGTGAAATCCATTTGTTGCCTGAAAGCTGGTGTAGAACATGGTTAAGTCATGCATTGTGAAACTGGTTTGGATATGTGCAGATGTGTGCATCAAAAAGTCTTAAAAGTCCAGCTGAAATTCTAATTTGTCTTCCCTTTTTGCAGTCTGTCAAAGGTTTTTGTAATGTATTGTTAGTAACTTAATTATATTTACAAACTTCCTCTGTAGCTCACAAGCCATGGACCACAGACCGTATAAAATAATAACTTCAGCCACTGTGACATCACCCATCGGTTTGTAGACTATTTTGAAATCTAGAGTTAGGCATTTTGGCTGTCTCCATCTTGGATTTGTGGAGACAGACGTGACCATAATTTGGACAAGAGGGTGGACTGTGATAATATTGATTCTAACGCTAATTTTAGCCAACCACCACCACCCCCCCCCCCCACCACCCCCCCCAAAAAAACAGGCTTAACATCATGAAAACTAAATGTAGCAGATAAACTGAATATCCGACTCCTCAGAGGAACTTTTAGTTCTAAACAAGACTTTTAGGTGACCAAAAGGTTACCATTAACTTTCATGAACTAAAAGCACACTGATATAGTGAAAGCTAGAGCTATGCCTATATTTCGTGAATTACCTAACAACGTTGTCGCTGTGGGAATGGCTTATCAATGGACAGCACCCACCTGTCACTCATAGCGGCCACACCCTTAATTTTGTGTGAGCCTGAACAGAGTTTAAACAGGGAAGTTATGTGGTAAAGTTAGCTAAAGAGAACAAAGCCATCTTTTGTACCAGGCTGTTAACATGTTTATTTCTGCTGTAAAGTTGGACATTTTAACATCGGTGTCTATGAGGACTGACTTGCTTCTGGAGCCAGCCTCAAGTGGCCATTCAAGGAACTGCAGCTTTTGGCACTTCTGCGTTGGCTTCATTTCTATTCATTCATGGTTCAATTTTTGAAAACCTGCAGCCAACCATACCCACAAACCTCAGTACCAGAACTAACCTAATATTATGTCTAAGTCAAAGCCCTGCCCACACCCGTGAATAAAAGTCCCGCAACCTGCTCACACCTGTTTGTTTTTTTCCCCCATTAAAGGGTTTTTTTGGGGAGTTTTTCCTTATCTGTCCAAAGGACAGAGGGATGTCGTATGCTGTAAAGCCCTGTGAGACAAATTGTGATTTGTGATATTGGTCTTTATAAATAAAAATTGATTGATTGATCGGTTGATTGCCCTGTGATTCCACATGCACAGGCTACAGTCACTCACATTAAGCTTGGTTCTCCATTCTTGAATCACTAATCCAGCACAGGAAAAGTCTCTTTCACTGGCTGCGCTAGATGCTGGGATGGCAAAGAAATTCTGCACAATCCCTGCCAGGTTAAGAAACATTTTAGCAGGCTCCTTTCAGCAACATAAAACCTAATAAAAACCTTCTTTAGGTGTCTTGAACTCAATTTAGGCTGCCACCTCATTCAGCTAAAGTTTAATCGCTGGAGTCCTCCACGTTGCTGATGAGAGTGATTTCAAAATAAAAGAAATTGCAGCTTGATAACTGTGATACAGATGTCAAAATATTACACATTCATTTGTTTTATTCTGAAAAATAAAAGATATATTTTTGTTCTCACCCGCTGCATGCCTGTGTGTTGTTAATTTTTACCCTTGCCCTGACCCGTGAATTTATATATATACATATTTTTACCTGTTAAACAGCTTATTGCGGGTTACCTGCAGGTACCCGACCTAGTGCAGGACCGCTTGGTAAGGATCATACCAGTATCTAAATGACTGAAGTGATATTTGCAGGTACATTAATGTTGTATCCTAGGGTGACCATATTTTGATTTCCAAAAAAGAGGACACTCGGCCGGCCACGACATAGCCTACTTAAATGATACTCGCAGTTTACTCAAAGATGCCTTAT
>NC_065514.1:23989378-24111540 GCF_006386435.1 Epinephelus moara | reverse complement strand
GGGGCCCTGGACGGATGCTCAAGTGTGGGTGACAAGCGCAGAGAGGAGCGCAGAGGTCAAATAGTTAAGTTTAAAGATGCCTTCGGTATGTTGGTAATGTGATTTTATGGGCAATTTATCAGTTGAGGTCTCCTCCTCTGCAAAGCAAACTGACCCGGTGGCTAAAGGTAATAGCACAGTTTTGAAGCCACTGTTTTTCCGAGATGAAGGTTTGATTGTTGAGCTGCTGTTAACAGTTAACAGAGTTAACGCCGGATCCCGTTATTTAACAGTTTCCACACTGAATGAAGCAGAGTGACAGACCCAAAGCCTTCAATCTGGCTAAAAGACAGCTGAAATACTAAAAAAAAATACAGTGGTGAAGTTGGATTTGTTTCTTGAAGTTATGTGCTCATCGTCTTTCCTGTGTCTTGCAGGCTGCCAGGAGAAGCGGACTGGCCGTCAGATATTGTTTGTGGAAATTTGAAAATAAAGTTTCTCAAATTGACTTTTGTCTCTTCATTGTGCACACTTGCACACGAAATAGGGTAACAGTCAGCTATTTTTGAATGTTAGCATTCATTTCTCACATTAAATGGTGAAATAGTTGTAGTTTGAAAGGTCCGACCTAAATGAATAAAGGTCGTAATTAACGAAGCATNTTTTATTTCTCCCTCTTCTCTCGCTGGAAGCCTCGGACCTCCCGCCTCCCGCTCCCGTGTCAAACACGGAGGTCTCCATCTCCGCTGAGCACCCACGGCCTGTTAAATAGCCTGTAACCACTGTGTGACACAAACTCAGTGCTTTGGTCATTAAATAATGTCGGGCTCGGTTCGGGTTCGGACAGAAATATGCGGCCGTGCCGCACTCTAACACACACACACAAACACACGGAAAACCGGACATTATCTTCAGTTTATAAAAAAAACCCGGACGCCCCGGACGGGACGTGAAAAGTGGACATGTCCGGGCAAAAGAGGACGTTTGGTCAGTATCCAGCTAATTAGCCAACTAGCCTGCAAAGTGATGTTAGCAGTGCAGTTTTTCCTCATTTGTCTGTCAGTCTTTCAACAAGCTTAAGTGCAGGACAAGACCCGTGTTGATGTTTGTACATCAGACAAGAAGGAGAAGTTAGCAGGAAAGTTGATGTGGGTTGTTGTCTAAAGTCTGTGGTTATTTTGTTGTGCTGCAGGCTCCTGTCTGGCTGTTAGTCAGCGTGACTAACGACAGTGACATTACTGACTTATGCAAATACGGTTTAAAATTTAGCAACTCTCCGTAGACAGAAAACAAACAGCTCTCAAGTTTCCCCCTTTTTGGTTTCTCATTTTTTCCCAAAGGAGAACACAGGACATGTGACATACAATATATACAGCAGATATGTACGCTGTAGCAGACACAAAAACTGCTGATCCTTTCACCCTCTCCCCTGTGCTATCCTTTCTTAGTCTCCTATCCTCTGTCTCTTTAAATTGGTGGGGCAGGTGTTTGGGTGCAGCAGAGGTTAATGCATCATTCTGCCATCTCCTCTGAGACCCGTGTCCACCACCCTGTTTCATGGCATTAAAAAGTAATTGTGATTAATGCACTTACACACACACACACACACACACACACACACACACACTGTGAAACCATATCATGTACATTTAATTAGACTATAGAGGAGTATGTTCCTTCACAATATTGAATATGATCTATTTCACTCATAACATATTATTTCATTGTTTCATAACTAATGAAACAGTGTCATCCACATTTGGTTGATCAAAGCTATTCAATCACTTTTTATAAACATTTAAAACACAGCAAAGCTGCACCTTTGGGAAATATAAACAGCTGACAGAGGGATGATTACTACCTGGATGTTGTTTGTCTGTAGTGACTGGAGTAATTGTTTGTGTGGCTTAAAGCTTCCCACAACTGCCTCGGGTTATTACATGAAAAACACTGATTATATTTCATATCTCTGACTCAGTGTTGGAAGATAAAGAAGAGGACCAGATAAATCTAACAGGGAAATTGAAGAGTATGGTATATAGAATACATGTATATGTATTTTATTTTAAGAACATTTTTAGAACGGCACACATATTCAATGTTGATGATGGTGATTATATTAATCATTATAATGACAATCATTACCGCAATCGTGATATTACTATCACAGCTGTTCATAAGCAAGATGCAGGAAGATGTGACGGCTGATTTGAATGCAGATGAGACGGCCTACTGAGAGGGAGGGAAGGCTTGGAGACGCTTCTCTCTGTGTGAAACTTGGAAATGCAAATCAAGTTTACCAATCAGGATGATAGGATTACCGGAAGGAAGCACGGCTCGTCTTCAGATGCTTTTGCTCTGGCGCTTCATTAAAAGTCTATTCTGGTTTACGCTGTGAATGTATTTGTTTTGCCTGGTCTAAAAATGTTTCATTGCAGCACGCTGCTGCACTGTAATAACCCTCACATATTGATTTCCCTTGAATTTATTTAATATTAATGCCACCAGGGCTGCAGTTTCTCTCTCATAGGCAGAATTTTAAGACAGCAGTGTAGATCTGCAGTGAGGCAAACTGTAGCAGTTAGATGTTAATGACTATATCCTGTTGCAAAAGTTCCGCATTCATTTTATGCATATTTTTGTATTTGGAAAAGGCTCCTCTTTCATTGCATTCTGTGTTCTGTTTGTTACATATTTCAGAGCACACATGTTTAGTTAATTTGACTCCAAAGACCGTGCTAAATGTTTCCCCTCTATTTGACTCCCTGTTTCCTGGTTTCAACACTGGCATTATTGTTCTTAAAAAGAGGCATGTAAACAAAGACTCTGGTACGGAGCCACATGCATGCCTGACTAAGCCCAGGCCCTTTGTCTCTGGTTCTGGTTCAACACTATGTGAGTGAGTGAGAGAGGAATCACTGGACTGACAGGTTCCCTGCAACTCGAGCTGACTTTCTAACCTGTTTGGAATTTCAAAGTTTTGAGATCTAGTTGCATTCAAGAGGTTCACAAGATATGAAATGTTGCACATACCTCAGACTGATCTCAGGAGTATAAAGGGGTTATATACAGTTTATGATGGAGCAACCTAAAGTAATATATGAGTGTTAAAGGGAAACTTTGGTATTTTTTAACCCCAATCCCATTTTCACATGTTTTTGTGTCTAAGTGACTAATGGAGGCAACAATTTTTGAAAGTGGACAGGCTGCAAAGTAACCATTTGGGGCATTTGTGCACTGTGATTATGTTCCTTTTAAAGTGCTTGTTTTTGCTGCTGACAGGCTCAGATTGTTTTTCTAAGTGCCTGTTAACATTATGGTAAGAATTCCTACAGAGGTAAACCTTTTTGTAAGGGTAAGATCCTTTTTCTTTAACCAGAAACAGCCCCTAAATCGCTGTCAGCAATTCCACCAGACTCCATTTAAATAAACAGCAATTTTAGTGTCTATAGAGTGAGCATGTTTTCATTTGTATCTGGGTGGATTAAAGGTTTAATTCAACCAAACCAGAGCTGGTTATTGTTGGAGCAAGGGAAAAACCAACCAAGACGTAGTTTGTGTTTCGTTTTGTTTCTGTTGACTTTAAATGAGGTGTGCTTTACAGTGATAAAATTACTGTTTATTTAAATGGAGTCTGGTGGGTTTGGTGATAGCAATTTCAGAGCTGTTTCTGGTTAAACAAAATGGATCTTACTCTTTAACACAAAGGTCTGTCTCTAGGTATCCTTTCCATAATGTTGTCAGACACTTGTGAAGATAATCTGAGCCCATTAGTGGCAAAAAACAAGCACTGTTGGTGAACTTAAATTGACAGTGCACAATTGCCCATTAACATTACATTGCAGTCTGTTTCGTTGCTGTCAGCTGCAGTGATCTTGTTCAGTACTAGACCAGTTTCAAAAGATGTTGTCTCCATTAGTCACTTAGACAAAAAAAACATGGGAAAATAGGGTCCAGATTGCAAAATACTGAAGTTACCCTTTAATAAGGGATGACCATTTCATATTTTCAGATGATTTCAGTAACTCAGTAATATTCAAAACGATCTGGTCCAGAGATCAAATCTAGTTGTGACTAAGTGGAAGTTCCCTTTAATGCAGCACAGTCGATCACATTTACACTGATGTATATGTCAATTTAGCAAGGCTGGCAAAAAAACAAAACAGGTCACTGTAAGGACGAAAAAAACTCTGCTAAACTCAGAATAACAGCCAAACTTAAAGCACGCTGATACAGATATAAAGTTGTGATATAAACACAGCGCTAAACCGCAGCCTCTAAATAAAATGAGAAGTAAACTCATCCAAATCTGCTGTTTTCATCTCAGTTCCCCAGACAGACAAAAAGTTATTTCTGAAAACATGACTGGCTATTTTTACATGCTGAAAATGTCACCGTCTTGTTTACTGATTCTCTGTCCCACTTCACGGCACACCCTCTCCTCTCTTGTTCTACTTCTCTATCCCACTCTGTCTGTCTGTGCATTTTAAACCACAGATTTAACAAGCAAAGATTAAGCAGTTCACACCCAGTTTGTGACTTTATAAGATGTGTGTTTTTCACATCTGCTGTTACAATTACACAGCAATCTGCCTCTCCTCCCACTAACTTTTTTCTCATTACCCTCAATTTTCATCTCTGTGTAAATTCTCCAACATTGTGTTCTTCCATCACTTTATGTCTATATCCCCATCTCTGCTGTTAATGTCCTCACAGTCCACCTTAATGCGGCACTGAAAAATCTGACAGTTTAATAATTCACATTTTCTATCAGCAGAGATACTGTATGTGCATGTGTCTGGTAAAGCTGGACTTCTGCTAAATTTGGCAACCATTTAATCCACCATGGTTGTTGGTAGAAGAAACCTGGGGAAATGGCCAGGGAGCTAATAAAAAAAAGATGAAGTTGTGTAACTTGTTATTGAATCATTTGCATGCTAAATTTACTTTTACATGCTGCAAAAATAAATGTGCTTCCACGCTTCACAGTTTAAGACTCGACAACTGAAATTAAAGTGCTTTATAAAAGGCCGCATGAATCACTTCCCTGCTCATCTCTTCACCATTCTCTAAATTATATTGAGGTCCATTAAGCTTTTCTTTAACATCCTGCTTTCTCCCTAAAAAACTGAAGCAGAAGTGAACATAAAACCACACTTGTGAAAGTTAATTTACCTTTGTGAGAACCATAAAGATAAAAGTAAAAGTCAGTACAGAAGCACGAGCCCTCCCCCACCTCACTGCTCACTGTGTCTGGGAGACACAGGTGTAGCCTACAAATGGCTTCTGCACCAAATATGAAGTAACTCGCAGTTGCATTACAGCTGCAGAACATGTGTACACATGTGAATGTTTTCTGGTGAAATATTTCAACATTTCTAAATGCTCAAATGTTTACTTAAAGCAATACCGTCATAAAATGATCGAGAGCATTTTGTACTCACAACATCCACCCAAGCCACCTCCCTACAACTACATGAAGTAAACGAACATTTGCCTTGAACACTGGGAAAACCCCCTCTAACTGAACAAAATCTTGACAGGTATTACGTTTCCCTCAAAACACAATTACAACTACACTACAGAATAATTCAGATGCATGTAAAGGTAATTTTGAGTAGATAGTGTCAGGTGGAAGCAGTGCAAGCAACATTTTACCAGGCAGTGGCTTCAATATGGTGCACAGGAAAGGAGGTGCCCCTGCAATAGCCTGTTACTCCATAAAGTTCATATTATTTGGAGAGATAGAGAAAAACGCTCTGAAAAAATCATCATCCTTGAAAAGTAAGTAGTGATAGAAAATAATAAAGTGAGAGTGAGAATTTAAAAGGGACCTATTGTGCTAATTTTCAGGTTCATACTTGTATTCTGGGTTTCTACTAGAACATGTTTCCATTCTTTAGTGTTCAAAAAGTGCTTTATTTTCCTCATACTGTCTGTGCTGAAACATGTATTCACACTCTGAAACACTCCATTTTAGCACCTGTCTCTGTAAGCTACCTTCTCGAAAAAAAACCCCAGTCTGCTCTGATTGGTCAGCTTTTCCAGGTCTTCTGTATCTTGGGGTCTCTGCACCATGGTTTTAGCCGAGGTGTAACCCGTGGACTCTAGTGTTGTCTGCGTTGTATTGATATGAAGAGACCATGACTGTAGATATTTTTGGAGGCGATCTCTGTTTATTCCTGACAATTGACAGCAACAGGTAAAAACAAAATCGTCCATTACTTACGACCATATAACTCGTACCCCTGCACAGATTAACAGGATATGTTAGCATCCATCCATCCATTTTCATCCGCTATCCGAGGCCAGATCGTGGGGGCAACAGGCCGAGCAAAGCACCCTAGATGTCCCTCTCCTCAGCAATGCTTTCCAGCTTCTCCTGGGGGACCCCAAGGTGTTCCCAGGCCAGATGAGATATGTAATCCCTCCAGTGTGTTCTGGGTCTTCCCCAAGGCCTCCTACCAGTGGGACATGCCTGAAACACCTCCAGTGGGAGGCACCCAGGAGACATTCTGATCAGATGCCCGAACCACCTCAACTGACCCCTTTCGACGTGAAGGAGCAGCGGCTCCACTCCGAGCTCCCTCCCAGCATATTATACAATAAGTTTAGGCTGGAAAATGAATGAATAAACATAGGTTAACAGCGCTAAAACACAGAAACTGCTATGAAAGCGATGTCGCTTACCTCTTTCATGGAGTACAGCAGCAAAAGGGAAGAGGTGAGGTGGGAGACCCCTTTATTATAGGTGGGGTACCCCCAAAGGTGAGTATCAAACATTCCACATACTGACAATGGAGGCCTAAGCATGTCAGGTAATAACAACTGAAATAAATTTGTGTAATTCTAATACTTAATATTACAAGTGTACATTTGACTTGCTGTATAACTGACCCTGTTACAGCGGGAATGACTGTAATGGAGTATAGCTGGACTTTCTGCTGTGAAAAATCACCAACCGGACAGTTCCAGCAGGAACATGATCCGAAATTGGGGAGAAATTAACAACATCAGCAACCAAGACACATGTTTCTCTGATGTTAGCATGTAGCTACATTCAGTGTTGGGGGCATGTAAACACATGCAGTGGCGTGCCTGTAGCAGATGACCATATAAAGAAATCTTATCTTGTCTCAAAAGTAGAAAACAAAACATGGGAAACAGATAATTCAGAACTGTGAGAAGCCTGAGGTTTTGGTTACAGGGATTACTTTTACATATGTTCACCTCATTATTTGATTTTTTGGCCTTGTTTATATAAATATCTAAGATTGTAACATTATAAATATGACAGAAAATAAGGAAAAGCATAAAGGGGCACTTTTGATTAATGATAACAATTCATCAGTGTGCATATGCAAACACAAAACAAGCATTCACACACATAAAACACATGCTCAGTCAGCACTAAAAGAATCCACTGCGTGTGTTGTACACATGAAGAGCAAGAAGCCTGTTAACGACGCACTCACGGCTTTGGTGTTTGACATGATATAAAGACATATGACCTCCAGGAGGTCATCAGAGGGTGGAGAGACGAGGCAAACAGGGGAGGAGGGGGGGGGGGGGGGGGNGGGGGGGGGGGGGGGGTTGAAGTCTGGAGCGAACGTGCGTCTGGGAACCAAGTGTGATTCACACGCTACTCATCCCCATACAGCTCTGTTCTATACAGAGCCTCAGGCACTTCACTGAGAGGGGGGCTTTGTTAGGAGCCCTCTGAGTGTTTGTGAGGGAGGTATAAAGACCTCCTGTGAATCAACAAATGTACATTTCATTTGTCTGTTTCTGACTAATCAAGAGTTCATCGTTCATTCATTTACTCTTTTGTTTCGAAGAATCCCCCCAGAGATATAGACAAGTCAAAGAGAAGTCAGCGGGTCAGGCCAGGAGATGATTGGAGCAAGACAATGCTGCGTGATTTCAGCTTTCCCTCTCAAATTGGTTTGATTTAACAGGCGCACAGCTAGTGAGTTGTTCACTTGTGATGTTTCACTACACACGTGGCAGTAAGTGGATAAGTATAACAAGTTGAAGAGGGTTGTTATTATCCACAAAAGAGCCAATTAGAGCCCCGGGACTAAACCTCATTGTTGAGGACCTGAAAGTGACAACAGAGTGGTCACAAAGCTCACAACTCCATGCCAACTACATCAGTCACACTTCTTTAATCCTTGTTATAGGTGAGCCATTTTAAATGTTACAAAGACAGAAAACTGGGTTGGTTTGTCTCTTCTTTGTGGTACATTTCTCTTTGTTTCATCCCAAGCTAATTTTAAACGTATCATTTGCCTTTGACCCTCATAATCGTGCATAAGAGTGCAACTTTCATTATTCATTTATCATTCAGACAAAAGACACAGATAGTTCAGAGAATTCTTTGATAATAGGCCACTTAAAGGGATAGTTCAGATCTTTTTAAAAGGGATTGTATGAGGTACTTCACAGTCAGTGTATTACCTACATTAGATGACTATCAACACGTCTCCTGTTTGGAGAAGCAGGCAGGAGTACCAGCATGGAAGCTACGCAGTGTAATGCTGTGGACGGGTTCTAAACAAAAATGTAATTAAGCCACCTAAAAAAGTCACATCAAAGCAAAAAAAGAGTTTAAGTGTACGCATTATTTAGAATATTTTTACCGCTTTAGCTTATTGTCAGACAGTGATTTCCAACAGGACACTGAAGCCGTTATATCACTCTCTTCAAAGCTAGACTCATTGAGAGAAATAGTAAATTTTAGCTCGCTAACCAGGGGAGCTGCTGGTCTACCGCTACCTTGATGTGTGACTTTGGCACTTTAAAGAGTTAGTTCAAATTCACCAAACTAACTGATGGAGGCAGTGGTAGATCAGCAGCTCCTGTGTTCAGCGAGCTAAAATTGCTGTGTTTGTTAATGAAGTCTGGAGGCTTTGACGAGAGCATAGATAGGGAACTAAAGGGAACTAAAGCCTTCAGAAAGGGCTGTCTGTGGCAAAGTACAGCAGTGAAATTATGATCAATATAGCATATACTTAAACTGATTTCTTTAGGCGGACCTTGGTTTAAATACATTGTGCAGGTGTCCCTGTTGACTGCAGTACATTGATTACCTTCAGTGGCGGTACTCCTGCCTGCTTCTCCAAACTGGGGGCTTGCCAACAGCTATCCAATGTCAGTAATACACTGACTATGATTAAGTACCTCATACAACCCCACTTCAAAAGATCTGAACTATCCCTTTAGTGGGTGAGTGTATGTGAGAGAGAGTAATGAAGTGACATTGACAGACTGAGAGGGTTCACACATGTCAGTCAAAGTCAGTCACATTGACTTGACTAACTGTAATCACAGCACCGAGGATGATCAATCTTCTGGGAAACACTGCACAGCAGACAAGAGGAGACTGCAGGGCCAAGCGATGTTGCAATGCTTATGATATGTCAAAACTAGAGATGCCTTCTGGTAGTCACAATTTGATGTCTACTGGCACATACCTCACTAGAAACATCTGAACAGGTAGGACAGTAGTGCATTGTACGGAACTGGGAGGACTACCTGTGTTGCCTTGAGGGAAATTGTTTTTTTTAGTAATTATGGGTTCATTCTCTTCGCTTGTAGAATGGTGGGATAAATAGCTGAAGGTTGGGTTAGTACATAGCACATTATTTGACTTATTGCATTTGTTTTTTATGAACTGTATTGTCTGTGTTCTTATGGTTTGTCCCATCACCAGCAGCAAGAGTCCCTAAATGCCCGACTACCTCATGTGACTTGTGGTTTCTCTTTGTTTCCTTCTGTTTTATTTTGTATTCTGTTTACAGTGTATTGCATCACTGTATTTGCAGTGGTTATTTTGATTTAGGTTGGCTTGTTGTTCATGTAAAGTAAATTTGACAAGATGTTGTGATGAAGCTGTGGCAATAAGCCTGGCTTGACTTAAAAAAGAGTTTCAGGGGCTGGAGCTGCTCATGTCCTCACTACTAATGACGGGGTTTGATGACTTGGCCTTGCAGCCGAGGAGGACAGAAAAAGGGATGGCAATGAGTCTAATTATGATGTCAGACTCAGTTGGGAAGCAGAGGTCTTAATCACTTGTATGCATAGAAAAACAGATCAGCGCAGAATCAGAGCTACAAGCTAATATGTTTTATTCCTGTTACAGAAACCCACCAACATAGATGCATTCTCATTTAAAGACCAAACGTCTTTTCCTTGCATTTATCTGTTTGGCCTTACTTCACCACTGTTTGTTTTGGCCTTGTCTTCCACTGATGCATTCTGGGAAATGCTCCAGCACCTTGTCACAAGAAAAAGCAGGTAAAAAAATGAAATGAAATATGTGGTTTGTGGTTACATAAAGAGTGACAACATTTATAAGGACTCATGTTGTACCTTGGACTACATGAGTTATAGTTTAACCTGTCAAATTGTGTTTGTGTGTGACATGTGGAACATCGTGTTCCCTTTACGACAAATTCATGAGTTTTTAACAGAAGTAAAATATGACATTGCTATTGATATCATACGTTAGAAGATATTTTACTTCCTAAATGAATATATACTTTTATTTTTCTTTCAGATTTTAACTTTTGCATTTTAAAACTAGTGATTTTTTTTGTTATCTTCTCCATTACAGCCCATAATCTGTTTCTACCATACCAGTGAGACATCAAATCAGCCAGATCTTGTCAACTTTATTGCATGCTGCTGAGAGGCATAAATCTGGAGAGTAGATCTAGTGCATGGTCAGATTTGTTTCACTTAATATGCTTCCTCTGCAGGTTTTTGAATCAAACCATATATTAAATTTTACACAGATAGTAGTATCTGTAGCATGAAGACAAAACAATTATAGTGCAATGTATGTCTCTCTCTGTGATTTGTGCTTGAGAGGCTGGGTTAAACTCACAAAACGCTTAAAAAGTGATAGATTCTTATAACCACAATGGCAACGTTCATGTAAAGGTATGTGATGAGTGTTAAACCACTAGATTTTTGCAGATGATCAGTGCTCTCTCTCTCTCCATCTGTGTGTGTGTGTGTGTGTGTGTGTGTGTGTGTGTGTGTGTGTGTGGGAGGGAAGAACCCCCACTGAGAAAGTAGGCCTTTGGCTGACTAGTTAAAATTATCTGTGCCTCTCATGAACCCATGAACTCGCACACTCCCGGTGCCCTGCTATGATAGCTGAGGCATGGCCTGACCTGGGCATCTGTAGACGGCTAATGCATCTGGCAGATGGCTCGGTGTGTGTGTGTGTGTCTGTGTGTGTGTGTACTGGCGTGTGTGCGCATCTGTGAAAACTATGCTAACATTCCTGTTTATGTGTGTTAAGTATTCAAGCAGAGCGGCAGCCCCGTCCCAGGACAAACAGGTCAATGGTGTGCAATAGGTATTAGTGCGGTTTGAGTGTGAGCCAGATGAGCAGCCAATCACAAACTGACCAGCTGCTATGTGTTTGTGTCACTGCCTGACAGGCATGTCTGCCTGGTAGCAAAAATCTATCAGCTTTGGTCCTGCAGATTGTGATGAGATTTTACCTTCTGACTGGACACGTTCACTGTTAAACCATGGCTGCAGAAAATACCCTGTTCTGGTTGGTCAGCAGGTGGGACACCTCACACACAGCTCCAGTCTGAATTCACAAGGCTGCTGTTCAAAATCAATATGAAAGGTGTAGAGAATTGCAAAAAGTAAGGAAGTTTATTCTCTGAATGATATTCTCAGTGTTCCTGATTAGTAATTTAAGACTACTATATGAATATGTCATGTCAATCAGTCTCAGTTATTTCAGATTTGTGAAAAATCCTGATTTTGTTTCTGTCATGTATAGAGCTGGAGCCAGGGGGCGATTAGCAGAGGTTGGCATAAAGACAGGTAGCAGGGGAAACCACAAGCCAGACTCTGTTCCAACAGCCCTAAAGCTCACCAATAAACACATTTAACCTCCTTTGTTCAGAAACAAAATTGTGAAAACCAAGCCTGAATAAAAATAATGGCTGTCACCACCATTACATCACCCATTGGTTTGTGGAATCCAATTTTAAAGCCTCAATTTTAGCACTTTGGAGTCAGAAGTGACCATATTTGGACGAGAGGGTGGAACTAACTCTAATGCTAGCTGCTAGCTTGGTTAGTGCAGTGCATTTACAGCTAAGCTTAACAGTGATAATGCTAATGCTAACTTTTGCCAGTGAGATATAGGCTTAAAACCATAAAAACAAAAACCTTTAGGGGTTCTTTTAGCACATCGAAATACCGAACAAGACTTTTTTACGCAGCCAAAACATTACAATTACATGAACTGAAAACACACTGAAATAGCGACACCTGTGGCTACGTTACCTGACCAATGTTGTTGCCAAGGTAGCAACTTGTCATTAGAACACACTCACCTGTGATTAAGAGCAGCCACAGGCTTAATTATGCATAACTTTAAGCCTTAATAGCATTTAAAGATGTGAGTTATATAAAAATTAACCCCATGCAGAGTTGTCATGATCATTTAAATTACTGATAGCGACCAAAACGTTTTTTTGTATTAGGCTATAAACGTGTTTATTTCTGCTGTCAAGTTGGGCATTTTAACATGAGGGTCCATGGGGATTATCTCGCCTTTGGAAATAGCCTCAAGTGGCCATTCAAGGAACTGCAGGGGTTTTTTTGCTCCTGCATTGGCTTCATTCTTCAACCTTGGAAGTTGTCGTTTGGTAAAAACATCAACTTAGGCTTTTGGAAGTTACCCATTGTATAACATAACTTTTTTTCTTGATGGAGAGGAAGTTACTGTGCCTGGCAGCTGTTTGTGCATGCTAAGCTAATTACCTCCTGTCTCTGGCTCTGTGTTTAACACACTGACAAATGAGTTGTATCGACTTTCCCATCTAACTCTCGTAAGAAAGCAAATAAGCAAATTTGCCAAAATGACAAACTATTGCTTTAATGTTTATGTGCACAGACTTTAAACCTTCCACTTCTTATCTAAGAACCTTTTATTTTCAAAAGCAGATGTTCGTTTTGTACTTGTAAGTGACATGTCCTTTCAAGCCTTCAAAGTCTTGGAAATAAACAGGACTTTTAACTTGAAACCATCTATTAAGGCTGTATTAGACGTCAAGTAACCATAGCAACAATACTTATTTTTCTCACTATATTGCCAGTTAACTCCTAACTGAACTATGGGCTGCAAGAAGAATTTCAAACATTGGATGATGACTTAAACACAGCCTGTCGTTGAGGTATAAGTGTGATAACACACTGTGAGGTGTCTGGAGGTGAGGTTTACATAGAACATCATGGATTGCCTTTACCTCTGTAAAGTTTTGAAATAGGATAGCTCTTGATCTAACTGTGAGACATGCCGTATCTTATAAGTAATCTGGGTAAATTAAAGTGAGATTACGTAAGTAAATCTTTCAATCTCCATAAACAAATGATGTGTCTATTGATGGTGGGGCTTTCTGTGTGCGTTTCATAATCAGAGGCAATGAGCCTGTAGGGGCAGGTACAGGAATGCAGCGATGGAGGCAGTGGAGAAATATCGTCATCGGAGGCTGTGTAGGTGATAGAAGGTATACAGGGTGGGTTTGTGTGTGCTGTTTGACTTTGTGCGTAAATGTGTCTGTGTGTGTGAGGTGCGGCTTTGCCTTGCCTTATCTTTGCATTCCTAACTACACAAACTCCTCTACACGACTGCCATGGCAACCCAGGAGGGGAAAGGCACTAAATCTGACACCCACCTCTCCCTTTGACACACACACACACACACACACACACACACACACACACACACACACACACACACACACAATTAATTCCTGGTGCCTGGCTCTCAGAGGCATACAGTTACAAGAGGGGGTTACCTTTGAATGTTGAGGTTTTAAGAGGGACGACCTGCGGAGAAGAAAGTGAGTCCTGAGGGAGCTGGTGTACATTCTGCCCCTCTCGCTCTTTGTAGTGTTTCCGACAAGCAGTAAACAGACCGACTGCAAACAGAGGTTCCTTCCGTCTTTCATCTTTGATTTCAAACACCTGTTGAAAATGTTCAAATTTCACTTGAACTTTTAAAAGTTGAGCTTTTTTTTTTTTTTTTTTCCAGCAGAGGAGAATCTGAGGGACGCATTGAGTTTCCAGTGAGTCCGATGTCTCCAGTAACTGACTAAGGAGTATTCTTCACATGCAGGCCAAATGCAAACAAAGACCTTTTGGTGTCGTGACAGGATATCTTTTATGGGGCCTCCTGTGGTAATGGGAAGTGACACACAGAAACAGACAGAAACCTGAGCACTACAATACCTGGTTTGTCAATTAGCCCAAACAAACACAGTAAGGGGGCAAAACTCTGAACTTTTCCTTTTATGGAAGAGAAATCTCTTACAATAGAAATCTCCATGCTTGAAATGTCCCGAATAAAACACGTGATGTGACAAAAACAAAATGAATGTAAATGTGTGAGTTACATGATAATATTTCTGCTTTAAAGTCAGGCATTTTAACAAGGGGCGTCTATGAGGATTGACTTGCTTTTGGAGCCAGCCTCAAGTGGCCATTCAAGGAACTGCAGTTTTTGGCACTTCAGCATTGGCTTCATTTTCAGACCTAGAGGTTACTGCTTGATGAAACTAAAAGTCAGTTTTGTTTCTTTTTTTAAACTAATGTTAACATCTCCTAACAAACATACATAATGTGAAATGCATGACACACGTGGCATGACATATTCTTTAAGTTACATTAGAGGAACTGCAGTTTTTGGCACTTCTGCGTTGACTTCATTTTTAAGCTGCCACTTGGTTTACACACAAAAACCATTTACTGTCATAAAAAAGAATATGGTTTTGCTTAAAATAACCGATTTTGTTGGCATAATCCCGACTGGAAATGCAGTAAAAGGTTACTTTAAATTAATTAACCAATTTTGTTGTTCATAGGTCTCAAATAATGGTCTGCAGCTTGGCAGGTGTTTCACCAAGGTGTCACATTATCACACCATATCCTCCTCCTCCAGATGTCAGCTTATATAATATGTCACTTTAGTTACGTTACATTTGTTTGTATGAAATGTACATATGTAATGTGGACATGGTTTGCAAAAATGCACAACGTCTACATTTTCTTCTGGTGACTGGGCTGACAGCTAAGTGCATTATCCCGATATGAATTTACAGAAGAGCCCTCCTGAATTAATATACTGTAGGAAGAAAAGGTACCTTCCTTATATTCAGATTCATTCAAACGTTGATATATTCAGAGAACCATTCTCAGCAGTCTATTGTTACCCTACTCACAGTGACTGACAGCAGACTCAGAGGGAGATATAGTGTCCTATCTGACCTGGGTAATACCTTCAATCACCAGGAGAAGCCTATTTCTTGCTACTTTGCATTAAAACCCACTTCTCTCCTCGCTGAATTTAATTTGAGATGATTGTCCCTTTAATAATTCATTCATGCTGGGAAAAAAGAGAACAGGTACAGTGGTCTGAAAGCTGGCAAAGCATGTGGACACGTGTATGTAGTCGTGCAGCGCATAAATCTTTCTATTTAAAAGTTGATCAATGTATATCATCAAACATTAATATTCTGTCTTTTCACTGACTTATTCTGCACCTGTGTGATGGTGGTCATGGTGCAGAGGTGCAGGGGCATCAGGAGATAGCATACATCATACAGGGCTGTCAAAGTGCTGCTCATATTTCAGCATACTGATGTCGTATCTGGGACCTGGGCAGATTGTGATTGGCTCCTCTCCAACAGCATCTTCATGTTGCAGTGTATAGAGTACAGAGAGGTTGCCTCCATTCCAGTCTCCCTCTCTCTCACACACAAACTCACAGCTGCCTGCAGCAAGTCAACAAACTGCTAATTCATCAGTGTGCTCAGTGTGGCAGAGGCTCCCATGGCCAGATTAACGTTAAGTGGCTCTGATTCCCTTCATAATTTAAGGAAGAGCTATAAAAGATGAGCAGATCCAAATGTTTTATGGGACATGCTGTACACAGCCTGACAACTCCAGCCTCATGCCAGCACAGGCGAGAGCTGCAGCATGCAATATATGCAGGGGAATGACATCTTTAATTCATCTGTGATAATTTATAGATATTATAAGGTAAATGGTTTGGTGGATATGACATGACATGTGAATCTATTCAAAAAAGTTGTATTTCCCACACTTTTCTCTTTCTTTTTCTGCAATCATCCTCATGATTTTCCTCACTATGCAATTTCTCCTGAGGAAATGATGTGGGAAAAACTCTTCCAACACTGCAGAATCCATAAGTGATTCCACCCCCCTGCCGCGCTCCTCTAATTTGGATGTTCCCACAACATCTCAGCACTAAAATCCCAGCTTGTAACGGAAGATTTATCTCACTGTGTCTCGTGAAACAGTTTTATTTCCTCTGAGCACAGAGTGACACCACATACAGCTGACGAGAAGAACAGAACAGAAAGAACAGGATATGCTACTTCCTGCATGAATTTAATGTAAGATGAATAATAATTTGCAATTCGCAGGCCAAGCTTAAATAGCAGAATGTGCCTTGAAGCTTTTCCATATTTTTATGCAAAGCGCAGGCCATTTGAAAATACCCCATTAGCAGAATTATTACATGCTCCGTGCTGCCAAAAATAGATGCAGTGCAACAAACTCTTAATCCTCTTGAGAGGATTGTGACTCTGTCCAAATTCAACAGGTGGTCTTGTAAAAGATATCACTTTTCCTGGATCCAGTCTCTGCTGTGCCACTTATGCTGATTGTCTCAGCTCCGCTATAAATCCACGCATGAGGTTCAGGAAACTGGCAGGTTCTGTGTCCAATCGATTCGTGTACATGGACGTGTCCCTTTGCAGGAAGTAGAGGAGGAATTGGATCCTCAGGGTGAAGGGAAGGGCTGCTTGGTTTGGGGGTTAACAGATCTGCTGCTGTGTTGTTTCAGCCATTACCCATCTCTTAAGGGCCTTTTTGGCCTCATTATGACAAACAAAAGAAACCCAGCCAGCACAAACTAGAGCAGATCCTGTTTAAATAATCAAAAAGCCAACAGATAACACTTTGTCTTAGTGTTATTTCTCAGTGAGACAAAAGAGAAGATGCTTAGTTAAAAGGTTAATCTCTCCGGATGACCGCCTTCATCAGACACAGCGGCTGTGTTTGTCACTCTGTGGGCTCTGCCTCTCCTTTTGCTGCCTGTAATGGAAACCAGCAGGGGTTCGGCCTGGTTCAGTAACAGCGCCAGTGTTTTTTCTATCACTCTGTCACCCCCAGCCATGATGGACAGAAGCAGGAGCAGCCCAGGGGGGTAGCAGGAGGGAAAAGGGTGAGCAAAAACCCAGGGAAGCTTGTATACATCCACCTCCACCACATCAAAGTGATGTGTGATCAAGATGGATTGCTTGCAGAGTAAACCTGCACAGCCCAGTGGGGGGTTTCAACCAAAAAAAAAATGTTGCTTTTGTGACACCCTTTGCCTCAAGCTGCAACTTGGTGCAATTTTCTGCAAATCAAACAGCAGCTGGGTTGTAAAAATCATAATCCTCATGACAGCTAATAGAACAAAAGCCCTAATGAGAATCTGTGAGTGGCCACTGACCAGACTGCATGCTTGGTTGGGAGCTCCTCCCACCTCCTTGTGCTCTCTCCACGCTGCTGCAGAGGACTCCTGCTCCGCCTCAACACTCCACCTCTGCACAGTGCAACAGCAGCAGTAACAGAAGCAGGAGCTGTAACCAGCCTGCAGCAGCAGCAGCATAGTCTCCTGGGTCATTAACCTGTCGCGTGTGGGATAACTAAAAGAAGACGGATATCGGCTTCTGTGGGAATTAAAACAGCAGATACGACACAGCTGTGATTATTTTTCTTTTTTTTTTGGGGAGAGCTTTTGTGTTGCCAGGCAAGAGAAAGTCCGAGCAGGTAAGCAGCCAGTCATTAGACACTAACCTTGGCTACTTTCCTTACATTATAGCTTTCCTTTTCCCCCTTTTAGGCACCTATGTTGTGGTCCAGCGACGCAGCTTGAGCCTTACATTTCCTCTTTATGTGTTATATTAATACAGGTAATAAAAACAGCCATTTTTGCCAGTTTCTTTAGCGCGCGAGGACATTTTTCAGCTACAATAACCTGCCGTAAACCAAACTTAGCTACAAGCGAGTCAAGTGTTTCAGCCCCAATTTTCATTTATCAAATCTTAAAACGCCACCTTAAAGGGAAACACTCAGGGTGTGTAAGATACGCCGATTTTGTGTTAACTAAACATGCTTACAAGTCATACCAATGAGTAGTCTCAAGGTGGAAGTTTGGGGATATTTGGCAGAAGTTGGCAAGTTTTGGCGGAAATCCCTACCGAGTTTGGAAGAAACAGGTTGGACCCCCCCCCCCCCCCCCCTATATGAATGAATGGGCTGTGTGAGTGAGGCAGGCGTGACAAATGTTGCTCGTGAAAGCATTTGTATTCAAAGTGGGTGACTAACAAGCTGATGTGACCTGGTTATCAGACCGAAACATGGACTATAGGTTGTTTAATTATTTGGATTATGAATGACTGTGATTCAATGGGCATCCCATTCATTTAAAGGCTTGTAGGCATGGCACAGCAGTTCAGTAAAAAGCAGCCAGCATGGTAATGCAGTGAAGTATTTTACAGAATAATAACCATCAGATATGCTTCATTAAGGCTGCCCCTCGGCTTGCTCGTGCACGTGCGCCAGTGCTGGTGTGTGTCTGCTGCTGGTGCCTGCATGTTGGCGGCTGTTGCAGGATTCAGACAAAGTGCACTTTTACCAGCTGTTCAGTGTTGATAAGCCCTCTAACCTTTACCTTAATGACTCCCCTTGCTCACCGTATCTCTAGGCTATTTAAACTGTAGCCATCCAGTCTGACATGGCATCTTTACTACATTCTTCAGTGCAGTACAGCCTGTTCGCTCAAAGCAAACACCTAGTTTGGTATTTCCCACGGAAAGCCATGTGCAATTTTGGCTTTTAGGATGTTGGAGCAGTGGGTTTAAATTCTCAGCAAAATTCAGTGTGTGTTTTGAGACATCTAGTGGCCAAGAGTCTGTGTGTGATGCACAGAGGTCATGGGTACATGTTGCTGTAGACTTCAAGGCTCGTGTCTTTATTAGAAGGCCCGAAACTGTAAATTCCACAGCAAACTAACATCCAGCCTCAAGTCATTTTTCTTCGCCCTCATCTTATTTTTCCAGCCCCCGTCTTCTGATGTGTCCATGAGATATTTTTCATACTTTTTTTAATTGATGGCAGGCCTTGGACTTTATCATATGGCTGGACTTCTCGCGGTTGTGTGCTCTCTGTGTGTGTTTTTACAAGAGGAAGTGAGAAATATTGGACCTTGAGCTTGAGAAGGTGTGGGGAATGTAGACAGTGGGGTCTATCTCTGTTCAAACAAGCAGGGATGGAACATGTAAACAGGAGGTGGGCTAAGCTGAGGTGAGGTGGATCTTGTTTTCTTTGGAAATACAGAAAATGTTTTAAAGAATCCCCGTCTGTTGTTTTCTTTAATTTCCCTGTAAAGAAAGTGGAACAACAGCAGACTAAATTGTCCCTGACAGTTTGGTTTCAACTTACAAAACACATCATGACAGTGCTCCGTCTGTCTTTGCGTTGTCATTGCCTTATCGTCCCATGAAACCCCCCTAGTCATGGTCTTGATTGGCAGTCAGCCTGTTCTCTACAGCGGCAGGCCCAGTGGCCTACTGATCAGTCATCGCTTCATCTGACTCATGCATAGTGCCATAAGATGTTAGGCAAGGCTCCGTTTCCTCTGTTGTCGCAGGAACGGTTAAACAAACAGTGTGCTAGCGGGCGCTTTCCTGCTCAAACTGAGTCAGACAGAACAAAGAAAAATGTAAACATGCATTATCTTTACCAACAGGAGAACTCTTCATTCCTATAGGATTAGTCGATGGCAAGGTCGTTATACTGGAGCCATGAATTACCAGGAGTCTTAACAAGCTTCAAGCATTCCTTATCTTTTGTTGGGGAATTTTATCTTTGATAAAAAGTTGTAGATATCAAGAATCACTGTGGCTGAAAGAATGCCGAATATCGCAGTCATATTTAGGCTACCTGAGTGTATTTATAGAGCTCTGTTTATTGTCTTAGGGGAGTCACTGCTTCCTCTGTTTTCTGGATAATGAGTCTAGATGGTGGGCTAATGTTGTCATGTGTCACTGCAGCACCTTGTTGAGAGGCAATTAAAGCTGTGCAAAGAACATAAAGAGGGACACCCAGATGCAGGGACAACAAATGATGTCTCTGAAATGGTGTTGATCTTCTCACTGTCAGCCCGGTTAAACAGGACACACAGAAGAAGGAGAGGAAGGAGGTGTGTGGGTGTGTGTGTGGGTCAGTTTGTTTGTGAGAGAAGCAGGACTCACATGGGGAGGTTTGTGTGTGTGTGTGTGTGTGGAAGGGGGGATGGGAGGTGGTCGTGGGTGTGAGATTCACCCTGGTGAGACTTTAGACATTCCTGGCATTCCGACCTCCGGGATGCTTGAGGCTCCTCCGTCTTCTTCTAGCATGTCGGGGGCTGCAGAGGACTCTGGAGGGCTTTTATGTCGCTGGGCTCACACCGTCAAGGCCCTTCTGGTTGAACAGAAAGCACATACCCTCTAATTTCGGAGGCCATGGGAACAAGCAGCGCAGCACCCACCAGGTCTTCTTAAGTTACATCTGCGGATGACACTTAAAGCCTAACGGAGGTCTTTAATGAGCTTTGGGACACTTGTCAGCTTGGACTCCCTCGTCACTGTCGTTACACTTTCAAATAGATGCTTGAACTTTTTTCCAACTTTCACTTTTTTGTGGAAACAGAATTTTATCTGACTTTTGTTAAGAAAGTGTCTTATTGTGGATCAGCCATGTCATTGTCTAAACCTGATCAGATTAATAGGGTCTGTATCTAAGCCGAAACTGATGAGCACAATGGATTGGTGCATTCCTAGTAGACCTGCAACAATTAATCAATTAGTTTGACCATTAAATTAATCACCAACTAATGTCATAATTGATTGAATATGAGAAAAAAAAGCAAAGTCAAAATTCTCATATTACAGCTTCTTGAATTTGAAAATTATCTGTATTTCTTACCCCTCTATGACAGTAAACTGAATATCTTTGGGTTGTGGACAATTGAGGACGTCATCTTGGGCTTTGGGAAACAATGATTGACATTTTTCATCATACTCTGACAATTTATAGACCTAATCTCCATTTATCTCCGGGAAAAATGAGCAACCTGTTAAATAGTTCGATGCTCTGAAAATGAGTTCTGTTATTTGTAAAGTGTGGAAGACGATAAACAGGATTTTTACACAGTTCTTACAATACAAGCAGTTTTTCTTGGTCAAAAAGACAAGAGATTCTAATTGTGATACAACCAATGGGCAAAAAAGAGTGATGACATAGACATTGTGGCTTCATTTAACAATGAGTCTCTTCTTTTCTTTCTCTCTCCTCTACATGTTGCCTTGTGACCAACATCTTGTGACGCTGCAACCTTCTTTGGTCCAGCCATGATGGTTCATCCGATATCTGCCACATCACTCAGCTGCTTCTGACCGAACCCGATTTAGCAAACCGAAGATGTCAGCGTGCAGTGACTTTGCAGAACACGTGTGGAAACCGGGCTCTTGTAAGAACTGCTTCCACCCGTTCAGTGCGCACCACAAGACTGTCGGCGGCCTGGGTGGCAGTGTGCCAGCCACTTGTTTGAAGAGCACCCCAGGAGGCGATGAAGAAGCTGGAGTGACCTCGCCTTCACCCTACAGCAAGCCAACCATCGCCGTCAAACCTACTGTGATGAACATTGACACCAACGAGTCGGTGACTGACGTCAACATGAACATAGAGCAGGTGGTTCTCTTAAATTTAATTTTCCTGTAACAATCCTCAGAGTCTGTTACCGTCCAGACTTGTGTATCTGTTCTTTAATGTGTGCTCATGTGTCTGTTTCAGGAGAACACAAAGAGCCCAGTTGAGCGCTTGGGCCTGAAGAAGCTCTTGGACCTGTCGTCTCTTTACATTGACAATAACGGCTGCAACAAGGCCCACCGAGATGCAGTTCTTCAGAGTCCTGAAGCCAAGATGGACTACAACAACTGCTACTCTCTGTCTTCTCTGTCCCCCAACATCCTGCCTAAAGACTCCATGATTATTAGCAACATCTTCGTCACCCAGGAAGACGGTAGAGGTTCTCAGAGTTTAAAGAAGAACGCCAACGGGGACGCTTGTAGGCAGCAGAATACAACCCCCACCAGAACCAAGAGCACTTACAATGGAATTGGTGTGACCACCAGAGCAAATTGTCAGGAGTCAAATCAGGCGTCTGTGGAGATACCTTTTTCTGTGGATATTGTCCCGTCCAGTCCTCCCACGGTTAATAGCAATGGTATCAGCAGTGGGAGTACTGCTGCTGTTACAGCAAAGACATCCAGCACTTCCCCTGCCACAGCTTTAAGTGTGGACACTAATAGTCATAATCCCCCACCATCCCTTCACTCTCCTCCTGTCTTGTCTGCACAGACCAGCTTATCGGATTCCTCTTGTTCTTATCGTAGTAGTACAGATTCACTTCCTGGGGCAGAAGGGTCTGGAGGAAGACGAGATAGGTCAGGGAGCCCCCAAAGCCCACCAGCTTTGGGTAGCCCACAATCAGCTCCCAACTCTCCCAATGGAAAGTCAGACTCGGAACCCATTTATGCAGAGAGCACCAAGAAAAAGCGCAGGCAGCAAGGAAATGGGGTGCAATCCCATCCTGTGTCGCCAAACCAGACTAAGAACTCCTCCCAGGGCTCTGAGCCCTCAGGAGAGAGTCAACGGACCACCATCACTGTAATGGCCACTCACACAGAGCAGAACAACAGAACTTTCTACCTGAGCAGTCCAGATTCAGCCATCAGCACCCAATGCCACTTCAGCCCCACAGCACGTAAAGACCCCAGCAGCCCGGCCTTCCGCTGGCCCAGCCCCAGCCACAGCGCCCCCTCTTTGGTGACAGAAGCCAGCCCAACTCTTCACCCCAAGCCTCAGTCTAGCCCACCCATTCCCCCCAAAAGGATCACCCGTTCCCCCAAACTGGGCACCTCTAGCCTCTCACCGTCCATCTCCTCTCCAGTGCCTCTTCCTGATCTCCCTAGACTGGGCACCTCCAGCCTCTCACCGTCCATTTCGTCCCCCGTCCCTCTCCCCGAACTCCCCATGCTTTTCCTCGTCTCTGCTAGAGAGGGCCACTTCAAGGTCCACACAGACAACCACAGCGCAGCGGCGTCCGAACGCTGGCACAAGCCCCACCACCACAGCTCCGGCTGGAACTGTCGCATCGAGGAAGAAGAGGAGGAGGACGAGAGGGAGCGGAAAGAGGGGGAGAATAAGAAGTTGGCCGCCGACCCAGGGCCAACCTCTCGGGTGACAGGCCTGGTCAATGGTGCCGCTGTCTGGAAGGAGGCCAGGGACTGGAAGGCCCACACCAGCCCCCCTCTGATGACAGAGCCAGGCACGGCCCCCCCGGCTGCCCCCAACAATGGTGCCTGTCAGGGGGAGACTGAGGGCACCGGTGCAGAGGAGGAGGGCAAGCCTAACGGGAGCATGCCGTCCAAGCAACCGGTGCATGGCGGCTCATCAGAGCTGCTGGCAGCAGGGAAGGGAGCCAACAATGAGTCCAATCCACCGCCTCCCCCACCTAAGAAACTGCACAGGTAGGAATAACAAAGACATTTTTGTTTGGCATTTACACATTCAATCATTAACGTGCAAACAGCATAGAGCACTAGCACTGTATCTGTGTAGGTCTGTGTTTGATGAATCTCAGAACAAAATCATTATTGATTTACAATTTTCAGTCCGCCATGTTCGTGAAATGTCAGAAGTAATTGCACAATGCCACTTTGAAGGTGAGGTGTGAGGCCATAACATTGCTTTCTCAGTTTGACTAACACACATTCATCATCATGGTTTTCACTTTCGTATGTGAAGCAATGAAAAGTAAGCAGTTCTTGAGAATTGGGAAGCTGTGACCACCAGATGATAAGTATTTTCTCAAGATATAGGACTTAAATGATAAAGCAAGAATTAAATGCATTCTGCCATCATCATTCAGCTTCCTAAGTCTTTTTTATACTTCATGTTTTATATTTTATTTAGTGCAGCTGAAAAAAACTTTTGTTCACATGTCGTTTCCAACAATTTACAGATTATAAATTTCTCATATATGCTGAATAAGGGCAAAGCAGCAGCCATCTAGAGGGAAGGTTGGTGTTAAACACTGTTTTCTACAAGACAGCTATGTGAAAGAAAAAATCTAATAGAGGTTTAATTGCACACTTGTGTACTAAACACTTGCTGTAAGATGAATGCTATGCATTTATCAAACCTGGGCTGCCCATTATAGCACACATTTGCGCGTCTATCCTTCAGTCTCCTACCTGAGACTTGCACTGAACTAATGGGACTGTAATTCAGCTGCGGCACTATGGTTTCATTATATTCCATAATTTAGCACTTAACATCGTGCACTTAGTCTAAATGCATAAACGCTCTCTGATGGTATGGTATAGTATTGGTGCTGCTTATAGGATATAAGTGTATAGCCTGTGACAATGCACATGCATGCATCTTACTGTGCCCTCTCCTTTCACTGCATCGTCATTCAGCCTTGAATCAGCCTCCATTCTTGCAGCCTGTGATCATTCAAACTGTTCCGGCATATTCCTCAATGCATGCCTTGTTCTATTCATGCTAGTAATGTGACTTTTTCAATTCTAATTAACACACAAAGTGAGTCTGTTAAATTGTCCCCCGCTGTGTCACGTTGCTGTAAATTTGTTTTGGCTGCAGCACAATAGACAGAACTGTAAAAAAAGGTCTTTTTCCATTCATATTCTCACCCGGGGACAAAGTTGTTTCTAGGAGGCATTCAATGCATCTGTGGGCAAAAAATTGTCTTGTTTGCACTGTTGCCTCGTGCTTAAAATCTGGTTGTTTTTAAGGCTTAGTAACAATATTTATTCCATGCTCCTGGCTTACATAGCCATTTATTAGCAGTAACATTTGCACACATGCTTTACCCAGAGTCTGCATGAGGCTAAGAATACACTCCGCTGTCTGAGTCAGCTACGCCAAAGCAGAAACAGAGAAGCGGCCTTGTGTTGCAGATATTAGAGCATCAAATGATCTCCTCAAAATAAACTTTGCTTTGTCCGGAACAGTGGCAGGATGAGGTGCAGCGCGCGACTGTGACTTCCTCAAGGCAAACAGATGTTCGGCCATCTTGAGCTGCTAAAGTCAGCAAAAGCTGAGCGGGAGTGTTTTACTGTCTAAAACACAGATTGCCGATCACGTTTCAAGGGCCCTTATGTTTGTGGTAATCCTAGTAGGGACACATCTCTCCTGTTATGACATTGCCGACATTCTGCACTGATAAAAATACACCTTGTTGAGACACATGTGGGAACGACTTGAGCCAGGCGGCGACAGTTGAGGCTTTCTGCGGGTTTAGTGTATTTAATCAGCAAGTGTGACTGCAGGGAATCTAAATATTGTCTGCAAAGCAATCAAAACTTCATAGAAAGATTTATAATTGACAAAAAAAGTGAATCTTGTGTGTGGCATGAATGGAAAACATTCATTATACAAAGACGTGTACATGCACCCCATGAAGCAGCATTTTGGTGTGCTGAATCATTTAAGAGTCACAGATGGCTCGAAAAATCTGCCTCCCAGAGCCTTTGATCACAGTTGAAAACACCAAATTTTCCCTTTTATTCCTCATAAAAGTCATTGTACATGTCATGTGGTGTGTCAACCAGAGGCGTGTGTTTGTACGTGTGCCAATGTCACGCATGAGTGTGTGTATAAGTACTCTTTAACGGGGAAGGCGTGTCCACCGGTCAGTGAAGGTTGCCAAAGGGAGGGGCTTTAGTGAACAGATTGTTGCCCCTGGCAACTCCCAAACTGTCCCAGCCTGGCGGTCTGTTGCCACAAGTAGAAGTAGAATTTATAGATCAGACGTGGATTCAAGTTCGCTGAGTTTGAATTGCCTTTTGCTCTCTAAACTATGGTTCCAGGACGTGCTGCCCCTCCCTTCACAGAGGCGTCCTGATCCCTTCTGTGCAGCAGAACAGATAGCATCTTGTTGCCGTCTGAAGTGAACTGCTAGGTCAATGAGTGAATGCTATATATGAGATGTGAGTGCTTAAATTTTGCGCATCTAATGGTGCTGTTGCCTTGCTTGCTGACTTTAAATACACATATGACTCGCGTGGAGACAGGGTTGTGTTACTACACATGGCGGGGCTTTAGGGAGCCACCGGTCTGATCCAGGGGCATTTTGTGCCCGCCAGCCGGACAAGGACCTGTGCCTCTCCAGCATGAGGTAGGCACCTGAAGGCATCTTTTTCTCATATGGGTCCTCTGTAAGTATTGATGGCGCACTTTTCATTAGACATGTGAAGAGAGGTAGTGGTGTTCTTGTCGCACAGGAAGACAGTTGCAGAGTTTTGTCTCAGTAGGAAACCACACAGGCTAATATTCACACCTCTCTCCGGAACTCGGTAGTCAAAACTCAGAGGTGGCATCGAAAGCACAGATAGCATGACAGATAGCATGTGGTCAACTTTTTGCGTATTCTGTATTTCCTCTGTTTCACACCCTGCCTTTTGTTCCTCTTCTTAACTCATCTAATACTTTACTACCTGAATAATGTCATTATTTTATTTGAGCCCTTCCTGTTGGTAAAATTGAAGCACTGTTAAGTTTGAGAGGAAGAGAAGTGAAATCAATTCAAGAGCAAAGTGTGTTGCTTTATATGATGCAGGGCCAATAAATGCAAGTTGCTCGGACTGGATAAGGGAAGGAGATAGCTGACAGAGACGATAACAAGACAAGGCTGGAGCAGTTTGCAGAAGATAACAAGGATTGGTGTCAAACATTAATGGATCTTTGTTTCAAAGACTTGGTTTATATGCCTGTATAGCCATGGTTACTATCCTACCATCATGGGAAAGAAACAACACATTATTCTCTGTGCTGTGTGTTGTGACATACAGAGGTTACACACAAAGTGAAAACACATGCACGATATAATGTGATTTAATCTAACAGCAATGCAATTAATACTACCTTTTGTGAGTTTATATAATGAACAGTTGAATCAGATCCTCTCCGTCTCATTAAAATGTCAACATTGGAAGCCACTTAAAGGTTGTGTGTATTACATGGCTGTTGCAGGGGGATTGCATTACATTGTACAGGTGTTCATGATACCACCTACACCTGAGTACAATCTGATTCAGACTGTTACTCAAAGGTTATTGTCTCTAGGAGAGCGAATGTGTTTGTGTATTTGCACATCCAAAAGATGTAACGACATGCAGCGCTTTGTCGTCATTATATATATTGATGACAGAGAAGGCCCCTAAATAGAAGTCAGGAAGTGAAACCAGTTGTGTGAACTTGATCCTCAACAACAACAACAACACTGCTGCAGTTTAGTTTGGGTCTCATTTTACACTGTCACACCACTATCTGCAGCCACTTAGCTGTAACCCCAGTCTGATCCCTTTTTAAAAAACTCCCCCAGCTCCCGTCGCACAGCTTTATTAATACCACACACACAAATACACACACACACACACACACACATCAGGGTAGCATGCGTGTCAGCAGATCCAGTGTGTTCCTCACTGTAGCGTGATTGTTTACATTCTAAATCTGGGTTACTGTCGTTGCCGGGCTGATTGCAGAAGTCAGACCCTGTGTGACAGGTTTGCTGGGGCGATTGTGTCTCTCACACACTTTGTTTTAGCTAAGGAAGTGATTAAATCTCCTCTGAGGAAATAAGCAGCTAAGATCTTTATTAATAGATGTTTAGACTGAAACGGTGCATTCCATGTAGAGTGATAAAATCCTGATGATTGCTGCTTTTTTGTGTCTTGATGACATGATTTTGGTAATTGGAGATCAGTTAAATCATTAATTTTAATGCTGTCTCTGTCAGGTTGTAAGTAAGGGATTGTCAGTCAGTCAACACAGCATTAATTGCAAATATTATGGTAATTGATTGATCGATTATCATAATTATTTAACCAACAGTCGAGGCGTTACATGTAAATGTGTTAAGTCTTTAAAGTTTTAGCACTTTATTCATGACACTCTGATACATAGATTATGCTGCTTGCCCCACAAAACTTCTCCTCAATGCATCACCAGTCACGATGTACAAGTTAACATTAATTACGATAAAATATTAATTTAAATGCGCTGATCCCTCGTGTATGTAGATAGGCTATGTACGCTCAAAAGGATGCTACAGAATGTCACCCACCCACCGATCAGTCCTTCTTTGAGGGGCAAGTAGACTTCACACTTACATCCACAGCCTTGTGCTGCATTTATGTGGTGTTGAAAAAAATGAGTTCCCAATCATATTTCATAAGTCACCTGGACCGCTTTGTAGCGTCCATGTTGTTTCTGCATTACAACTTAAAGCTCATGAACACAACACAGTTGGAAGAATGGCCATCAGAGGAGCACCTGAATGCACCATTGGCTTTGAGTCTGATTTAATCAGTCCTCCCTCGTTCATTTAGTGTTGTTGCTGCACTATTTTACGACACATTAGGAAATCATGAGCACCCGGACGTTCAACAGGCTGACCTGGTACATCCCAGACACTAAAAAGGGTCGTTCAGAAAGATTTGATTGTTCATTTTTGCCAATGGTGATACTGTAAGTAAGGCGATATATTGCAATTTCTTTAAATCCAACTTTAGGAAAACTGTCAAAGTATAAAGAACACACCAGCATACGCATAAAACAATATTTTTTTAATGCAATCAGAGCAGTGTCATCTGCATGTGTATTTATAACAGCCCCTGTAACATCATCACACCATAGCACTACTTTTTGTGCAGTCTGAGAATTAAAGGAATAATAATCGGGTTTTGAATCATTCAGGTAAAAGCAGTCATTTAAAGACATCACCTTGGACTGATGGGCATTTTTTTTACTATTTTCTGACATTTCATAGGCCAAGCAATTAGTCAGTAAACAAAGAAAATACTCTAATGAAAAATAACTGTTAGTTGCAGCCCCTAAATGCTTGTATAATTTTACACACAGCCCTAATCTAAGTCAAGGTCTTCCTGCATGCCCTTGCTCAGAAGGCTCATTCATCCATGCACATCCTCCCGCAGGACATAAGCAGTGACATTCTTTCACCAAGGAAAATCTCATGTTTTGGATACAAATCTGAGAGATCTGGAGTGAGACATGCATAGGCGCACACATGCACGTACACTCATAAATCCCGCACCCATTACCATTTCTCTTTCTGCCTCAGCATTTCCACTGCCTTTCATCACCGTCCTTTTGTCTGTAAACCGATAGCGGATCCTTTAGCTAAATGCCCACGGAGAATACCTAACCCTTTGTCTCCCCCCTGCGCTCCTCGCCTTTTCTCCTCCTCGTCTGTTTGTTGTGCTGATTTATGGTGGAATTGAAGTCGGGGGGCGAGCAGATAAACGGATAGAGGAGTCATTTTGTGATGGAAGAGAGATGAAGGGATGAGATGGGACCCCGCTTTCCCCGAGCCATTAGCGGGCATAATGAGACAAGTGAATGGCTGTCACTCAGCCTAATTGGTCACCTTGATTAGGAAGTCTGCTCATGCACAGTTTTCATTGGTATTATAAGTGGCCATCATGATAGTCAGGCGAGCTGCACGAGAAGAATGCAAAGCTGCTTTCTGGCAGGTAAAAAGACATGAAGCAAGGCTATGTCACTTTTGACAGTTTAAATATCTGTTTTTCCTTCACAAATGAAAAGTTGAACTCATAAGCAGTAAACACTCAATTCAGAACACTCAAGGGTTTGCTGCTATAGCTTTTAGAACTATTTTTGTGGTATTTTAGGCCTTTATTTATAGGAGAGAGATGACAGGAAACAAAGGAAGAGAAAGAAATTACATGCAATAAAAGTCCCCAGCTGGCTGAGAACCGAGGCCACCCATCGACCATCAGGGTGCCCTGCTGGCACAGCTTTACTTGGTCTGGTATGACCAGTAGGTATCGGTGGCTAATGTTAGCTCTCAGGTTACCTTTAGACTTCATGGACTGCAACTCAACCACTGACAATCTGGTCGGAGATCCAGATGTGTTATGCAGTGCTGGCTAATGTAGCCTCAAAGCACTGACCTCCAGCAGAGATGAGGGGCTTGGCACAGAGGTCTGTTCCAGTGTTTTTCCGCAAGTGCATGCAATGTCCAGCTGGGTGAAGAGGAGTAGCCAGCTGCACTTTCTGCTGTTTTGTTGGATGATGAAGAAAGTACTCTGAATATATCACATCAGAACACTTCAAAGTAATGCCGAACTGTTCTACTACTGAAGTTAAGAGTGGAACTTGATGAGATCTAGCCGACCAAATATTGCATTTCTAATCACGGGAGCCAATAAACAGCGTGGATATGTTGTCTAACAAAAGATAATCTTTTGTTTTATTCCAATGATCATCACGTACTGTAGGTGTCTCGTGTTATTCTGAGCCGCAGTGATGGAATCAGAGTGTCTAAAATGATCTTCAGCCTATGTGTTTAGTGTCATTATCAGTGTCTCTGTTTGTTAAAAGTTTTTGCTTTAAAACCAGAATGTGAATAGAAAGCCTGGTACAATGACAGAAATATATATTCAGGACTTTTGTCAGTTTTTCCCAGTGATCTAATTCGTCAGTGGTTAGGCTGTGATCCAATTCTCTGAAGTGAACCTGCTCTGGTGCAGGTGAGCTGTTCAGCATAGGTACAACGCTGATCTATCTTGTTACCTTTCTAACCGCAAGTCCTGTTTTGTAGTACACTCCATACAAGCCGAATCATCTGCTGAGGTATCCTCCTCCTCCAAACGGACCTGATAAAAATAAAATGTAAAAAAACACTGAATCAAACAGTTTCACATTAAAAATCAGTGTTTTACCAACACTCTTTGGCAGCCAGATGTCACGAGCTGAGCTGCTGCTAATGTTAGCTCAGCTAGGTGCTTCTAGTGCTCATCTTGTTTTTACATTAGCGTTCCTTCAGTGTTGACCGTTCAAGAGGGTTTTTACTGTGAGCCTAATTATCCGCAGAGGTCTCCTCCTCTCCAAAACAAACAGACCAGGTAATTAAAACTGGTATAGATACTGAATTAAGCAATTTCATATTAAAAGTCAGTGTCTCTGTGATGCTCTTTGGTTCAACCCAGGGGGTCTGGAGACTCTTCACTGAGCTGCTCCTATGTTAACTCAGCTTGTTTCTCTGATACCTTAAGAACCAGACATCCTCTAATAATCCTTCATTCTTTTAAAAGATTTAGGTAAAATCGACCAGAATCCAAAAGAGAGGGTGACATGACTTGAAACAGTAAGAAAGCTGGCTGGGAAAGTTTTTAAGTCCGTTATGCAGCTGCAGCCGGTGCTTATGGAAAATCCTGCTGTTCAGCTCATCTCTTTCAAATTTCACACCCGCAGATTTTCTTTACCTTCAAACATCACGCAGCTCCCTGTGGGGCCACAAAAAGCTTCATATAACTTTTGTCATAAATGCAGCAGAGACCTATAAACAGCATTTGATGTGTACAATTGGTGGAAGTCCCCTTTAAAGAAAACAACTCAAGGGAATCTTGGGAAATGTAGGGAACTCCAATGTGCCACTATCCTGTTGCACCACTTGTGGTCAGAAACAAGAAAAGCTGCCCTCTCTAATGATGATGATGATTTTTATTCGTCTTGAGGCTTGTTTGTCGCAGTTATAAATCAACACAGAATCAAGAAGTGCTCCTCTTGAACGAGGAAGTGAAACTACTCCTGACAGTACTCGTTCGTCATTTATAATCAACCCGTGTGCTCTTTCACATGGATTCATTAGTAATGCATAGTGCAGATAAGAAAACATCATGAGGAAGTGGATCGCTTCCACATTCATAAACAGATGAACAAAAAGGAAACGTTCTATTTCAGCAGAAAACCTACAGGCTAACTACCAGGAGACGCTCGGCTGGACCGATGTTAGGCAATGATGTCAGCAGTGTATACATATGGTTTGAATGCATGTTTGTTTGTGTCTTGTTTGTCCCATCATATTCACTTATGCTCTGTTGTTTTTTCCATTACAGAGTGTGTAGTAAGATGAGTGGCAGCAACATGGAGCTGGATCGCTGCAGCCAACAAGGGTCAGTGGAGAGTCCTACTTCATCTCTACGAGGCCTGAGCAGCTCCAGCCTACCCACGGCCTCCTCTGACAACCTGACTGCTGACACTGGTAAGTACCACTCACACTCATGTTATTATATTTTGGTGCAAGTCCATTTACTCCAATAGAAACATGCACAGAGAAAAAATGTGTAGTTTATTGAGAAAGTTAGGTTCTTCTTCTGCAGTTGATATGTGTTTGCCTGCGTGTTAGTTGTCTCGCTGTTCTGGCCCTGTTTACCATGTTGAACTTTGAAAACACACTTTGTTCAGAGTGAAACTGTGCATCAACAGTGAAAAGAGGAAAGGGAGTGCTGCCTGGTGTTACAACAGCTACTTATCTCTTCTCTTCCTCCTTCGTCAAGTGCACGTATACAGTTTGTTTTGACTGTAAATGTTCACGCTGTGATTTCTGCAATCATCAAACCTGAAACGTGGCTCAGAATGAGTGGCACGGGATCTCGGTGTAGAAGCGATTGTCATCCTTCACGTATCCTCCGTGGCGCAGACGTTTGTAATTGCTGTAACTTCCTGGGCAACCTTGTTTGAAGAGATAATTATGGACTCTGATAACGAGGGAAAAAGGGCTTGGCTACATCCTACGGAGTACTTTTTTTTTTTCTCTCTCTCTCTCTTCACTCTGTGAAAGCAGTTATTGAAGACTGCACCACGCAATTATCTCAGTATCTGTCTCCTCTCGTGTAAAGTCAAGTTCCAACTTTAAGTCTTTAATTGACAAATGGATCATAATTGGATGGAAGATGTTTTGAGTGTCAGCTTGAACTCTGGATTGTGGAAATTTCCAGCTCTTTTGAGGAAACGAGGTATGTGTTTGTACTCAGGCTGAGCGCTAGGCAGTGACAGAAGGGGCGTCATAAATAAATCAAGTTCACAGCTGTCAGGCAGGAGTATGTAAGTCTGTGAGTGCCGTGAGGTTACAGGAAATTAACTCACAAGTACGCTGAGGCGCAAAGGATATAGTGTGTGAATCCAGGAAAAAGGAAAGTCTCCAATGGTCTGTGTCTATTTTCCAAGTCGATATCTGTCAGTTATTTCTATATAAAGAATAGTTTTCTTTTATTTAGTCTATTTAGATGAGAACATCTCTGTCACTCACTCATCTGACTGTTCAATATGAAGCTACAATCAGTTAGCTTATTTTAGCATAAAGACTGAAAAAAGAGGTAAAACTGCTAGCCTGGCTCTGTCTGATGTTAACACCTGCTAACATCTGGACTTTTTATCAATAGGAAAGGTTACACTAGGCATTCACTCCCAGGTTGAATGACTCGGCAGTAGTCTCAGGTATTTATTGGCTCTCGCCGCAATCAGTTTCTATCAGCAGTGATGGAAATACAACATCTAGGTGGGTAATTTTAGCCCCTTGGCTAGCGAGATGCAATGACAGGATGTAGAAAATACCGTCCATATCCGCCCAAGCAGCATTCAAACATTGTCCGAAATTTAGCACCGAGTTTGAAAGAGAGACTGAATAAGTAATATTACTCTTAAAAAAGAAGTAACCACTTCAACATTATCTCCATGGCCTCCATGCTGCTTTCAGCTGTTTACTAACCTGTTGTCCAGTCTGGCCCACTGGCAATGGAGAAGGAGTCTATCTATCTATCTCTGTGAAAACCAGAAGAAACGTATTTTCCAAAATACGAAATTTGTTTTGTACTTGTGAACTAGAGTACTAGAGTTTGTTCTTGTTCGTTAAGTACCAATGTTTCATACCACTCACCTTTCCTTATATATGGAGGACACTGTAACTAACTCGACACCCTCTGATGTTATTTCTTCTTCTCTCTTAGGGTCTCGGGATGCTACACGGATGTCTTGTTCCTCTCCATTTTCCAGAAGTCCAGCGGCCTCAGCTCCAGGGTCTCCTCACCTGCCCTCCGTGAACAGCTTAAGTAACCAGCCACCTCCACTCCCAGAGAAGAAAATGGTCAACCGCACTGTGTCAGCTCCAGATAACTCGAACGGAAGACCCTTTGTCCGAGCCTACCCACGCCTTCCGTTCTCAGGCTCGGAGAGCAACGTGTGTCGACCTGCTGATGTCAACTCACGGTCCAGTTTACCATCCAGCCCGGTTGACCCACGACCCATTTTCTCTTCCAATGAGTCTCTGGAGCGCTGCCATGCCCCACTAAGCCGACCCTCGAGGTCCCGGACACTGGATGAGCCACTAAAGACTCACGGGCGTCTGGGCGTCCACTGCCGGAGCAGTATCACCTGCTCCTCTTCCCCCCAACTCAGCGTGCCCTTCTCGGCCTCAGAACCGAGCTCTGCTCCAAACCTGGGCTCCAGCCTGCAGCTCCAGACTCTTCTCAGTAACATAGACAGTAGGGAGGGTGTGTACTCCAAACTGGGAGGCCTGTACGCCGAGTCTCTGCGGCGCTTGGCTCTTAAATGCGAGGATCACTTCACTCACTCCCAGAGGAACCCACTGAGGTTTGAGGAGAGCAACTGGTCTCTGTTCAGGCTCACCTCTAACAAGCCCAGCTGCAACTCAGGAGATGCTGTGTACTACTCTGCTGCCTGCGCCTCAGACCCCGCCAACTCCTATGCTGTAAAGGTAATCCTTAAATACTAGACCTAATATTTTATACAGTGACTTTGTTAAATGTGGGTTTGGTTTAACTAGAACACCTTAAAGTTATAGTCTATAATATTTCAGTCCTAACCTTGTGTTTGATGTGACTACTTAACAATAAAAGCCATCATGCCATTTGGACACTTCTAATGTGAAGCAGTAGTCGTAGGGAATGTGTGGTCTGTATTAGCAGCAACTCAAGCCTTTGAAACCTGGGCAATATGGCCTGACGGCTTTTAAAAAACGTGGGAAGGTGGCAATGAGCAACTGAAGAAGAAATGACCCAAAATTGAGCAAGAACTTAGTAAAAAATAAACAAAAAAGAAGGTTAAAAATAAGGAAATGACTTGGAAAGAGTTCTTAAAAATTATAATAATTCTGTAACATAATTTCAAAATGTAATAATAATAAAAAGTTTTCTCCAGTTTTTTTTTTTTTTTTTTTTTTTCATTTTGTGGGACATTTCTCATCAAGTTGCTCATTGCCATTTTCCCTTGTTTTTGAAAGAAATCACACCAATTCGATCAGGGCTCAAAGGTTTAAATTCTTGCGAAAGGCAAATACAGCGTAAGTGAATGAACAACAAACAGTGAGGCTACTATCAATGAGATAAAATGCGTTGTTTTCCTCCAAATCCCTCATGTGAAGGCAGGAAATGTGAATTTCACATAGGAATGGCGGACTCCGCCACTAACAGGAAAACTAATGTATAGAGAGGAAACTGTAAATGTAAATACAATGGATAGTTATTGCTAAAAAAAATGCAGAACACAGTATCAAAAACAGGATTTGAGGTAATTCTAAGTAATTATAACTTTAATGCCAAAGAGAAACAGAATTGTCCATATCTTTGCATCATCACCAAATACCTAATTTTAATGCTTAATAGATTTTTACAGAGACTGAACAGTCTTTGCTGATATATGAATCATATCATTATTTGATGGATGCAATTGACTTTGAATACTAAGTACATAGAACAATTTGTATAGTATTGTAAACGAGTGTGTGTTTATAATGGTTTTGTAGTATAAAGATCGTGTTTTATTCTCTCCAGTAAGAGGTTGTATTCAGGAGAGCAACTCGCAGCCCACTCAAGATTATCTTAACTGTTGTTTGAGGAATGATTTGCACAGTGGGTGTCGCACATCGATCTTTTAAGCAGGGATTTGACAGTTTGAGGATAGGAGGAGGAGGAGATTAAAATCGGGCGGTGGTCTTGTTTGTTCTTAGGCTACTGATGGGGTGGCCACGCTGCAGCACAAACCTCCAGGGCCTGTAGTGTAAACATCCAGGAAGAAGGGTTTGTGGCTTCAGTCTCACTAACCTTTGTCCCTAAGTCATTAGTGTTGTACAAAGCAGCAGCTGTTTGTACAGTATGTGTTGAGCCACGGCGTGGGTGCCTGCAGTCTTGCTTAATATCTCGAGGCCCAATTAATCTTTGGATTCCAGGCAGGATTTACAGCCAGACAACCCCCTGTTGTCAAGGCCAACAGACACACATAACCCAACACACACGATGCATTATGACACACATACAAATGATTATATAGTAATCTGACTGGTGTTATACAGAACATGTTAAACGTTATGTATTGATATTCAGATGTGCCTTCCAGTGTGTTGCTGACTGATATTTGAACCTCATGAAAGAAGATTTTCGTGCAGTTAATCACTAAGAAGAGATTATATTTATAAATCTGACCCCAACACACAATGAGATTTGTAACATTTGTATGTTTGTTGTACAATTCTGATTTTGCCACAGCTTCCGAGACAATGACAGACACTGAGGGGCTGCACTATTTAAACACAACTTGAGTTTTTCAAGCTTTTCTGCATCAAGGACATTGATGTCTTTTGAATGGGAGCAGGAACTGAATTGGTGTTGACCTTGAAACCACACTAACAACACTTCCTTTCTTATGTTTCTTGGCCCTGCTCCCTTTCTGTCTCTATGTGGGGAGTTCTTCTCCCCCCTCCCTCTGTCCCCTTTTTTCTCCTTTGCTTCATTCCTTCCTCCCACTGACCTTTGTGTTTATACCTCTGCAGATCTGCAAGAGTCCATCCATGGATGCCAAACAGGGTCATCTCTACGGTCTGTCGGTGCAGCAGAGCATGCCTCCCCACTTCAACCTGCAGCAGGACTGTGGCCACTTTCTCGCTTGTGTCCCCCAGAGCATGTTGCCTTCTGACGAAGTCTCTCTGCCCACCACACCTGCTTCGTCGCTGCCTCAGCCCTCCTCGTCTGCGCCAGGCCAGCAGACAGAACGAGAGCGAGTGGTGGTCATCACCTCTGAGATCCCTCAGCAGACAGCGGCAGACTTCGTTCGGGAGTGGGCGGCGTTTCATAAAACTCAGCCAGAAGTGTATGAGCGCCGGATATGCTTCCTCCTCCTGCAGCTCTGCCATGGCCTGGAGCACTTGAAGGAGCACGGGGTCACGCATCGCGACCTCTGCCTCGAAAACCTGCTGCTGGTGCCTCATGTTCGTAGGTCCTCCCAGTTCTCCCAAAAGACCACCACTGACAACAGCACCAGTAACGGTTCAAGTGGTGTGGACAGTCAGCGTCTTCCCCGGCTCCTCATCAGCAACTTTGCTAAGGCCAAGCGCCGCTCCGCCGAAGATGCTGCCTCAACCAGTGTGGACCCTCGCATCAAGCGTGACCACGCCAGACTGGCACCTGAGATCCTCTCAGCAGCACAGTACCGTAAATTTGACGAGTTCCAGACTGGCATCCTAATCTACGAGCTCCTCCACCAACCCAACCCGTTTGAGGTGAGCCCAGCTCTGAAGGAACAAGACTACCGCTGTGAGGATTTGCCTCCAATCCCCTCGGTCTCCCTTTACTCAGCCGGCCTCCAGAGGCTGGCTCAACTTCTGCTCCAACCCGACCCCATCAAACGCATCCACATCCAGGAGGCCAAGCGCATACTGCAGAGCCTGCTCTGGGGCCCCAGGAGGGACCTGATGGAGCAGCAGAGGGAGAGGCACGGACAGGGGGTCGGCTTTGTCGACGGATCCCGGCACGAGGGCCTCCTGAACTGGCTGGATGTGAAACGGGCGCTGTTGATGATGAAGTTCGCCGAGCGTTCGCTGGAGCCAGAGAGGAACGCGGAGCTGGAGGACTGGTTGTGCTGTCAGTACTTTTCCTCGGCTCACCCTCTGTCTCTCTGCCATACTGCTGAACTGCTCTACTCGCTAAAGTGACGCCTCACTTTGGGGGTTGAAAACGTGCGAGTGGAGCTTAAGTAACGTGTGAATGTGTGTGCGCGAAAGACCAACAAAGTTAATGTCTAAACACTATGGATGGGAGACACTGTGAACCTACCCACCTGTTTGCGCTACTGCTGCATGCACGAGAGCCATGCAACAACCTAACCGTCCAATCTGTACACACACATCTTGCTACAGACTTAGCAAAGAAACGACCTGTGAAAATTCAACTGTTTTTAAATGTTCCTGTAGCAGTCACAGACGTACGGACAAAATCACTAAAACATTCACTTACCGACTAGAATCGCTTTGTGCCAGTGATGCTGATGAATACATCTGTTAAAAAAAGGAAAAGTCCTATAATACACTTACCAAAGTTCCATGTTTGACACTGTATTGTGTGTATTTATTAAATATTACTTACCCAGTGAGAACAGGCTATCAGTTCATAGCATTATTCTGTGTCAGCCAGCTTTGCAAAGTAATGCTGTGTCGTGTCTACATAAATGTGCAGCTAACTTTTTAAGTTTAACAGAAACACGAGGTCACAAGCAGACTGTTGCACCTTTTCCGTCATGTTTATTCGGGTCCATGTCATTGGTTCGACAGCCCATTGGTTCGACATCCCATTAGTCCGACTGTCCGCAGTGCTGAACGGCTCGCGGCGGGCGTATGGTGCGCCACGACCGGCTTGAGGCGGAGCAGGCTCACAGCTTATGTGTTTGTCACTTTCTTTTTCATTTTAACCCACACCATGATCTTTTCCTGACCCTAACCAAGTGGTTTTTGTGCCTAAACCTAACCAGACCTTAACCACAGGGCATCATGATGATTTCGGAACGGACTTCGGAACAATGAGTTTAACATGGTCGGAACAATGGGATGTCGAACCAATGGGCTGTCGAACCAATGGGCAGTTCCCGTTTATTCATGGGCACCTCGTACTGTATACTGTGCACACATAAAGTCAAGTTAACCAAATCCACAGGAAGTTGCAGAACTCAGTGAATACTGGTGTACAAGTTGCACAATCCTTGTTAGACAGCATTGCATAACAAGGACTTAGCATGAATTAATCGTAAGCCATGCTGTCTAACAACTAAATATTAATTGGACCGACAAAACAATTGGCAACGTTAGCGATTGCTTCGACTGAGTGGATGCCCAGTTTTTCCTCACGCTTACCTTTTTAGTATATATTTAAATGTTTTTGACATCTGTCACAGTGCCTTTTGTTCTTTGTATATGTTACAGTGACTCAGAAGCCAAATGTAAATATTCCTGATCATTCGTCCTTCGTGAAACTGGCCTTTCACAGAATGTTCTAGAAACAACTTTGTACAGTAATTTGTAGATGATATTAGAAGAAGAAAAAAATGAGCCCAAGCAGGTCTTAAAAAGCCATGAATATGAGCAGCGGTTAAAACATATTTATAATTTGTTATCCTTGTAGTAGTCACTGGAATTTCTTTGTTTATTTTCATATGTGGATTATCAAGTGATTTGTTTTTGGCGCAGCAGCAGCTGGGTCTGTTTTTTGTTTGTTTGGATTTTTTTTTGCCTCCTGCGTCCCATGTAGGCTGCAGAGAGAGCGTTGAGTTCATGGGTATTTTATCTCCAACAAAGATTTTCCTAATAAAGTCCAGAATTTAACAGCCTGCACCAGGTTTTAGTCCGTGACTGACTGATGTTTTTAATGTTGCAGAAACAAACATGGTCAGATCTCACAACTAATACATGATTGATTTTGAATTATTTTGTGTGTGCCTCACCTATTTGCATCTATCAATAAACTGTGCATATATTTTCTCACAGTATTATTTGGTGTTTTGATCTTTTTCTATGCATCCCCTTTAAATGATTTGGCAATTAATGTTATGTTTGCATCACCAGCTGCCTCTGCTGCGAAGCTAATGAACCCCTGCAAAAGATTTCAACATTTAGACATACATTCCTTGCTTATGGTGACATTCATGTAATTTATTTGAAGTCTTAAATAGAGGTCCAACAAGAAATGAGGGCTCTATTGGAATCTAGTCCTCATGGGTCGTGACAGAGGAAGTTTGATGTTGCTGATTTTTACATTACATCTACTTAAAGCTACATACATACACTACGGTAGTTCTTTGTGTAAGGATTAAAGGGACAGTCCAACCCAAAATAAAAAAAATACATATTTTTCCTTTTACCTGTAGTGCTATTTACCAGTCTAGATTGTTTGGTGTTAGTTGCTGAGTATTGGAGATATCGGCCGTAGAGATTTCTGCCTTCTCTCACTCAGCTTCCCAGCCAGCATTTGTATGTGGGTACAAAATGGGCTGAAAAAGGGGCCCCATATGAGATTGTCCATTGGTTACATATTGACCCCATGCCTATTGCCCACATGGGTGGGTTTACCCAAGTAGGCTCCACATCGGTTATGCAAGGGTAACCTAGGTAGCAACTGTGATAGACCCAAAATTGGCACCTTATCAAGGGATCACTTGGGTAAATCCACCCATGTGGGCAATTGGCATGGGGTCAATATGGAACCCATGGGCAATCCCATATAGGGCCCATTTTTAGCCTATTTACTGTCCACATTGGCCCCACTTACAAATGTTCGCTGAGTTGTGGTGCTCAAAGCGCCAAAAAAATACCTTTGAAATACTACACAGCTTTGTCTTTTCAGATATCACGACCTGGTTAGTCCAAATAATCCACAGATTTTGCTGTAAGTAGTTAATGTGGGACCTATTTTCTTTCTACCAATCTACTCACGTCAACTGTATCACTGTGCAGAAGGAAGCGTGCATCTATTGCTAGCTCACCTAGCACCACTGAGCTAGCTAATGTTACAGCTCAGCCAAGGAGGACGCCATTAAAGGCTCTCTAAGTCTTCCTAAGCTTGAAAAGTTTTTGTCTAATACAGCAAACATCTCCTCACGATCCACTAGCTACATGTCCTCCGAATATGCTGTGAAAAAGTCCGGTCTCTGTAGGCAGCCCAGGCTCCGCAAATGGTAGTAGTTCCTGCATGAAACTGCTCACAACAAGTTTTGTGGAGTATCTTGAGTAACCAAGTCATGATTTCTGGAAAGAGACATTGCTGTTGAGATTTTTTAAATGTATTTTTTGCTGCTTTAAGCACCACAGGCTGAGCGCCATCTAGTTCCATTACATTCGAGAGAAGGCAGACATCTCTACGGCCGATATCTCCAACACTCTGCAACTCACACCAAAACAATCTAGACTGATTAACAGCACTACAGGTAAGAGAAAAAATATGTACTTTTGATTTTAGGGTGAACTGTCCCTTTAAAGCAAACTCTGCAATTTTCAAAAGGTAAGGAACAAAACTAATGGACAGAAAAAAGGCAAAAAAAACTCAACAGTCGGCTGAAAGAGAAGTACCTGCTGTCGTGGGGGGAGACATAGAGAGCAACGCACAGACCAACACAACAGGTTGGACGTGTGGTGGAATCTTAATTTGAGTTGAGAGCCTCAGGCAAAAACTAGACCCCAGACTTCCAATCCCTCCCCCAGCGCTTCCCCCCCTGAACTCCCTCCCCACATGTAGCTTTCTGCTTCACATCACTCCTTCAAAACCACTGGCTGCTCCCTTGTCATAGGTGGAACTATGTTGCTATGGTGTTTTGACCAATGGAATGGCATTTCCAGGAACGCAGTCAGTCTCTGTCTCCCTCTCTCATTCACTCATACACACACACACACACACACACACACACACACACAAACACACTCACCGAGTGAAGCAGCCTGTTGAGCAAGAATCCAAATAACCCCCTGGTAACAACAGCAAGGCTCCCTCCTTTGTTTATCCACTGAACACCGGTCAGGAGGTTGCATACTTTATTCGAGCAAATATGCATCTCAGCGTACTGCCTGCAGCACAGCACCTAAAAGGATAAAAAGACACCACACCCAAACTTCCCACAACTTAAGATGGTATAAATGCAACTGCAGTGAGAAACATAATTACACTAATTAAAGGAAAAATCCACTCTAAAACTCTGACACTGTTCAAAGCTAACCCACCAGCTATTGCTGCAGCACCTCCAGGTCTGTTTTTGCTTGCTTCTCTTATTCCCAGGGATGAACGGCCAACTCAGACAAAGCATTATAATGTAAAAATATGTTCAGCACACAAACATAATGACTGTACCCTCACCCACCCCAGCACGTGGTCACTACTGTGCATCCAGATGTAATTACATGTAATTACGGTCATTATGTGTATTACATCTGACTTTTTGTACCATCTCCTGCTGTTGCATCTATCCAAAAAATTCATCTACCTACTTTTTTTTGCACATGCACACTTCTTAAATATTTCAGTACTTCTATAGCTCCTCAATACTGAGCCCATGATGTATTTATATGTGCATGTCAGCATGTCTTTGGAATCGCAGTGATAACTCCCCCTGCATATATTCAAGTGCTAAAATGACTGGAACTTGTACCTGACATATTTAACCCTTGCTCATCTATTCACCCCACTAACAGTGTGAATATTTAATGCTCATTGTTGGCTGGCCCAGCTGGCCCGAGGAAAGCTATCTAGAAAAGTTTCCAGCCCGGCCAAATTTCCATTCACATTGTTACAGCACAGCCAGCGGCTGATTTGACAATAGCCCAGAGTGCTCCTGCTCTGACAGTTCAACATCGCTGCCTATTAGTGTGCTCACTTAGCACCGGGGAGCACTGACAAATGAAGGTCAGTGGAGATGTGGGGCAACTAGGGTTGTCCCCTGACTGTGTTCTTGCTGTTCTGGTTCAGTGTTTTGACCTCGTAGGCACGCTGCTGTTTGGCCCACACAGGTGAAGCACTTAATACGGCTACATGAGCTGCACCATGTCTCACTTCTTGATGGATTCGACTGTATGCTCAGGCTACAGGTTAGTTCCTCTTCCCTGAAACACAGTTTAGTTTCTCTACTATGACAAGTCGAACTATCTGCTACGGAAAAGGCCTGTTAGGAAACCCAAGAGAACAGTCATGGTCACGGACGCGGCGGCATCGCACTCCAATTACAAAGATAAAAGTGACGTTACCCAGCATCCTGTGGGACCATCTACCCCAAACAAGTCGTGGATGATCAACAATCACGGCTACAGGTTTCTTCAGGTGTGTTCTGCTGCCTCCTAATAATGACCACATTGATCTACAGACATGCCAAGGGCACCACAGGGTCTTATCTGACCAAACCAGAGATTGCGCCATAGGGTTCGATAGAGGTTAATCAGGACACAGGACTTCATGGTTTACACTGCTTGACCTGGGTATACACTTTTTTGTCTCACCTGAGAAGGCTTCTAAGTACCTTGCGCAATTCTTTGTTTACATCCGTCCTTGAATGTATTCTGTCCCACTTGCACTTCCCCTTACCGCACCACTTTTGTGACTCTGCAACAATAAGGTCCATGAATCTTTAATAAAACAGACGGCAGCCTTCCCACTAGCAAAGTCAATCTCAAATCAATAGCCCGAGGTGAAAGTGGAACACTGCAGAAAAAGAGACAGCTAGTGTTGTACATTTGAATGGTGCAGGCATGTCTCAATTTTTAAGGTTAATTTTTAAGATCCTAAAACAAACACTACACACGTCAGAACATTTCATCTCTGTGAAAAGCAGAGGTGTGAACTCGAGTCACGACTAAATTCATAAATTTGATGACTTGACTTGACTTGCATTTCGACTTTGACGTTAATGCTAATGACTCATGACTTCACTTGGACTTGAGCCTTTTGACTTGAAAATACTGGATACCTTCCCCCAAGCCCAAAGAGTAAAAAGTATGGAATTTAAAAAGTGTGCCACAAATCAGTTCATCCTTCTTATTTAAAGAGAACATGCATATAAAAACCCACGTGGATGTGAGGTGAGCTCCTTCCTCTTCAGTCAGCCCTCCCTATGCTGCAGAAACACCCAGGTTATAATAATCCAGCTCAATGTTCTCATGTCTGCCATTTTCTGAATCAACCAACAATAACACCATTGGTTCCCAGCAAGTTGACACTTAACTCTCAAAATCCACTTTGTTTGAACTAATCTGACAGCATCCAGTCAGGTTGTAGGAGAGAACCAAGAAGAGTGAATGTTGCGTTACTGAGCACGAGTTGAAAAACACAATAAATTATACAAACTACAGCTACAGTTGCAAAATGTGCGGAATGAAAAGTTACTGACAGGAAACAAAAACTTCCAACAAATGTGTTTTACCAAATAAATACAAATTTTAAAATGCATTCATAACTTTTGTGAATTTTATATATTACTACTCTTGTAAAAATGGCATTACATTTGGTATACAGTGCATTATTATTTGTTTAGGACATGAAACTTTTAATTGAGGACTCGGGACTTGATTGCAAAGACTTGAGACTTATGTGTGCCTTGCAAAACAATGACTTAGTCCCATCTCTGGCAAACTGCTTTAATTTCTAATTGACACTGCTGTTTGATTTGGCACCTGTGCCTTTATCAGCAGTTGTACTTGTTTTGATTATAAAACTTTTTTTTTCATGCATAAATGGCAACGAGTAGCATTTTTACATTAAGTAGTCACAGCTCTGCACAAAAGTTGCTCCAACATTCTCTTAGAAACATACTGAGACAGTGGAACTGTCCCAATGTTTCTTGTAGTATGCTGACACCTAGTGGTTGAAGATAACTACTGCATTCAGATTTCAGCTTGTTGGAGCAGACTCTCTCCCAGCTCCTTATAGTACAGCAATCCAAACATAGTTTTCATAGTAAATGTAGTCATTTTAAAACATTCTTGCAAACTTTTTTAATGTGTTTGTACATTCAAAACATCTGGTTTTGGCACAGTTAGTGCCTTAGCAAGGCATTACCTCAAAGAACATTATGTTTTTTGTCAGTATTTATGATAAGAAATATCTGCGATTAGATGTAACGGAACTGCCAAAACAACTTTAAAAGAAATGTTCAAGATGATGTCACTAGTTTTGTATTTAAATCTTGTGGTCCAGTGGCTACAATTACACACCCAGAAATGCCATGAACTGCCAAACTTTATTTTTTAGATTAAAACAAAGCACAGCATTAAAACATTTCAACACTGTAATGACATCCACGCACTGTCTCAAGTGTGTGAAAAAGATGCAATCAAGCACTTTTGGCTTTAGGTCATGCTCAGAATTAACGTGTCGAACTAGTTTGTTTGGCCATGAAAAATAATTCACCCTTTTTTAACCAATTTACATTACTATCAAAAAGTTGAATTCATCATGCCAAAGCCGAAGCAGACGTAGGTGAAAGGAAGATTCACAGAACTTCGAGTTTGTGACGTTGAAAAAACACGTTCCATCATTCATTTGATTATGTGGTCAAGAAAACTGTTTTCATTATGCAGCCTGTAATGCAGTGAAGCACCTGGTCCCCAGGCAGGACACAGGTGAGATCAGCCCAGGTAGAGAGGGGGAGGTACGGGGGAGAGAGGGGGAGAGTTTGAGGGTTCTTGGAAGTGGGGTGGGGAAAGGGTTCAGAAACAAGGAAAGAAGGGAGCGGGGGGCTGATTTCGAGGCTTTGTGTTCATTTCTTCTTGGTCTTTGGCTCCAGGGGTTGGCCAATATCCTTCCCACGCAGTTTCAGCCCTGTTCATCACAGAAGATGAACATATGCGTCATACAACTGGCAATAAAGACGTAGTGACTAGGATCATTAGATTTTAGCTAATATTCTTACCAATTGCTCTCTCGATCTTGCCCATGACCTGGTTGTTGGGAATTGCTCTCCCGCACTCGTAGTCTGCAATGACTTGAGGCTTCTCATTAATTTTCTGAGGAAAAGATTCACCATAAATAATTTACTGTTTTGTTTAACCACAAGTCAGAAAAACTTATCAAGCATGCAAAAAGCACTTCCTGTAACTGGGAATCAATTTATCCCAGGGCTGCAGTTTTCACATTATTGCAGAAAACTGACATGTTTTAAATGTCTGCAGCTTCTGTGACTGAACTGCTCCAAATAATCGAGAAAATGGTCATGTAGACATATTTTCATTAACTATGTGATAAGAAATGATGGTTAGGTTTGCACAGGATATGGCTTTGCTAGCTGGACGAAAAATACAAATGTCTCTTTAGTAAAATCTTTAAGAGTATTGTGCATCTCCCATTTACTACTCTATATTGTTTGTGTGCAGTTATTTTTACACAAGACTGAAAGCAGTAGGGACGATTTGAAGGGGGGCAAAACAGGATGCGCTCTCCCTTGAGATGACCAAACTGCATACCCCTTGTTAACCCAATATCCCTCTCCATCCCCTGGGGCCAGACCTAGACATTGTCCGATCCACACCCAATAAATTATTGAAAATTACTCAATTTTGAGCATTTTTGTTTCAACCTGTGCAGCATTTGCAGACCAATTTTATGTGTTTAATCATCTTACATTTTGTTACTTGGCCAATCAACTCTGCATTTCCCTGCACGTCAAATGCTTCTGGCCTCTCTTTTGTCTATTCCTAACGGACACCTCTTAGGGCAAATCCCTTACGTGTTTCTTTGGAGAGAAAAGTAGACAGCGGAGACAGAGCTTTTAATTACGAATGGACTAGTTCTTACATGTTCATTCTTCCCACAGGAAGTTCAAAACCACTTAGTTATTTGTCATCATATGTTCCAAGACCGTGGCCATTATAAAAAGCAGCAGTGTGAAGTGCCACTACGAGACAGAGCTCCTTCTAAGCAAACATTCATTCATTCATTCATCTTCTAACCGCTTCATCCTCTTGAGGGTCGCGGGGGGGGGGGNACATGTTCATTCTTCCCACAGGAAGTTCAAAACCACTTAGTTATTTGTCATCATATGTTCCAAGACCATGGCCATTATAAAAAGCAGCAGTGTGAAGTGCCACTACGAGACAGAGCTCCTTCTAAGCAAACATACTTGCTCAAATCTAAACAGAAAGCAGAGACAATAAAATATTTATATGGCCCTGAATCACTGACCAATAATGCAAGGTGAACACTGGATGGAGGGGAAAGGAGGGGGATGATGACGTATATGTTCTTCTGTTAAAAATTAACAAACGACCTGCTGACTTAAAAGTATCAATCAACTGCCATGCACAAAGATTTTTCGAGTCAACATGCTAACTAAGATACTGTGTTCAATAAGAGGCAGTCTATCACAGATCTTACAGCCAGTCTTTTTGCCCAGAAATGCATCAGGCCGTCTACTTCCTACCTCTGGATGGTATGATGCCAATTATATCTGCTCCACATTACATGACTAAGCGTGTCACTGTTACTTGGTTAGCTACATCTCCATTTTCTGCCTTTCCCTCAGGGTGAACAATGATTTACAAATCCAGAAGAAAGGCATCTCTACTAGGGATGTGCCATATCCTATCTTTCATGATCATACTCGCAATATTTGGACTTGTTGACATATTGACGTCATACTGTTACGCACGGCACAACAAGCACGGCTGAAAGCGAAATTATTACCGACCCCGCGGTGGTTCCATAAAGAGGAGCTGCTTCAGTCGTGTGGAATAAACTAAAGACAAACTAAAGAAATGAGGAATCATTTTTGTTTAGTTTTTACTGAACATTTGAGGGCAAACTGTTAGGATGACATGTAAAGCTGTATCAGTTATTTTGGTGCAATTTTATGTTCTTAAATTGATAATAAGCACTAATTTGTGATACCATCAAGAATAGAATTATCGCAAAACTAAATTGAAGTATCGTGATATTATTTTAGGGCCATATAGCCCACCCCTTATCTCTACCACCAGCAGCAGCACTACAAACTGTCACGTCTTACATATCAATATAAGAGAAGTGTGTATACTCACAGTGGCCAGGTCTTTCTGGGTGAGACCTTTCTCCTGTCTGCCTTGCTGAATAACCTTGCCCACCTCTAGAGGAACCCTGTCATGGTGTAGCTCCTCTGTCTCCCGGTCCAGCTTGGATGTGTTCTTAGTCACAACATGCTGTTTGTTTTGCCCTGCAGACCCTGTGTGAGGAGCAGTGGAAAGTAATGTTAGGGCATCATACAGGGTGGTAGACGTGCAATAAAAAGCATAATCACCGCACAAGCTATTTCATATACTCAGTGCATGCAGAATTACAACTCTGACATTACAATTTGTACAAGAAAGCATATGTTTACATTTCTTTGATGTCTCAACATCCTCCCCACGTCTCATAGCAGCTGTGATAGCCTAAAGAAAGACAGACAGGTACAGTAAAGTCATTAATTTGAAAACATAAAAACATCCAGACTCACTGACAGCAGACTGCATTATGACCAGGATCATGTAATTCTGTACACAGATATTGGCTCAGTGTTACGAGCCATGTTGTTAATAATTAATGAAGCAAGTTAAGCAAGTGTAACAGTTATGATACACACAAAACAACCTGATCAATCCTGCCAAAACACACCCACACCTATTTCAAAACTGGTTTGGCTGTGGTTAGCTAATCTTTCTGCTTACATTGCTTTCCGTTAAAACAAATACTAAAGTTATATTAAAACTGCTTGTAACAGTGGGTGTATGCTGGACTTACCTAATGTTACATCATGATCTTCCGTGTTTAACTAGGCTCCATGTTTTACTTACAATCATGACACTTACATTAAGGTTGGGCATGTTTACATGTTAAAAGCATGTAAGTTATACATGTTAATGTAATGGTGTTGGTTGTATGTAACTTTAGCTAGCTAGCGTTGTAGCAAAGTAACGTATCCTTTTTAGGTTAGCTGGCCAATGCTAGCTAGCTAGTTGCTATTTTGGTCACAGTCAAATATTTACCTAACAGTATCAAGCTCGGACTTTGGTAACCGTTATAAACGTTTGCTGGAAGAACCAAACGGCCATGTTCACTGTTGTTGTTAGCTTAAACTAACGTTACACCACGAAGCATGTTAGCTAGTCGATTTAACCCGAAATTAACCACGTGTATCACGTTTTACAACCCAACAGCAGTTTGTTAGGGTGTTCATAAACGTGTAACCTGAAAAAAGGCTGTGTCTGACACAGTTTAGAGTACGCTTGGGAGCAAATGAGAGAAACAGTGAAAAGTGAGGTGTCCATGCTAACCTGCTTGGATTTGGCCTGAGCGGCGGTCGGCCCCTTCTTCCTCAACACAGTCACGGTGTCCCAGTCACTCTCTGCCATGTTTTCAAAGGTTCACTCGATACCCGTAATATTTTATATATAGATACAAAAATAAGTAGTGCTCGGTGTGTTCAAAACGAGCCTTTTAAAGAGGGGTAGTGTCACTTAAGCGAGCCAGACGCTCCTTCCAGAATTATCACCCACGCGTTCTGCCAAAGCTTTATTTACAACACTGTGATGAACAGTGACATCATAAAGGCCTGTCAGCAGCGCCCTCTGCTGGTGGAGCGCGCTGACCTACATCCGCATCAACAGGTCTGAACAGTACAACATGCCTGATTGCACGTTTAGAAACACAGATTACATCAGGCAGGAAAACACTGCCTATTATCCAGCTGTTACACAATATCAGATTGTTGTAGCTGTTGGCTGTTTTGGGGAACAGAGCGCACACATTTCCAAAGCCCAAGCTTTAATAAATGTCATGAGTGTTATCAGGGAGGTAGCACCAAATTCCAGGCCCTATGCATAAGCAGTCTCTGTGGGCCTCCTGCCCTTCCTCTCTTGATCCATGTCTCTCTCAGGCACCTTTTGATTGTTTTATCCTTCTTTTACAAATACCCCTTTTCCACCAAAATTAGCCTACATATGTAGGTTTTTCTAAATACGGGAAAACCCATTAAAACAGTGGTTCCCAACTGGTGGGTCGCGATCCAAAAGTGGGTCACATTGTTCTGAATGGACCGCAAGGGACTCACAAACATATCAAGTTTGAAAAAAAAAGCACACTTTATTTTTAAGTACAGTGAATTTCTTTGATTTAAGATAAATAGATAAAAAAAAAAAGATAGATAAAATGGATGTACAGACAGGAAAGGATTGGCCATGATTTTATTAAAAATCTAGCATGTTCAACAACACAACAATACAGGGCATAAAAATGTTAACTTTTACAGTACATGAAAAATTTAGCATCGTCATGAGTGAAAATGTACCGATAAAATGTGCAAACAGTTTGGTTTTTCATAATCAATTTGGTGGAATTCGTGAGCTGTACATTACATTGAACTAACTGCAACCTGAGTCAATCTCTAAGCCACAGGTCACCAGTTACAAGACATTTCAGAGGCAGCGTCACTGTTTCGTCGTGTGCGGATGGGGGACCAGCCAAACTCCGACTGGGCGTCCTCAGCTGGGTGGAGACGTCCGAAGCGGTAGCCATGTTTGGAACTCTGTTTGCCTGCCCATGCACGAGGCTTGGGATTCATCTGGAGATACATGAAGCAGAAGTTAGTGGAGAGCACTGTAAACTGTCTGATGTGTTCCCGAGTAAAAACGAGAATTAAGGATTTTTTTTACTTTGAAAACCTATGATAATCCAAACAAAGCAGCTACATCAACTCAGTGCAACATCTGAATGCTGCTGGACAGCTCCAATTACTTTCTCACATAGATAAAAATTCAGCAATCAACTACACAATGTAAATCACTTCTGTACTATGCACATGATCCCATCAGAAACTCCATCAGTTTCTCACCTGAACAAAAACACTTGTGTTCATGTGAAGAGTCTCCACTTGCTCTGACAAGTGATTCAACCAGTCCAGATGGTCAGCGATAGACTGGGAAAGATCACCGTTGCTCTGTGTTGATGAAAAACACAGAACAGAAGGTAAAATGAGTTTTAATCAATCCGTTTTTGTTAAAGAGGGGAATTTATTGCATGCTGAATGTACCCCAGACAAGTTCTCCTTCAGTTCAACAGCAGCCAGGCGAACATGCTCCAGTTTGTCAATCTGCTCTTTCAGCCGGTCATCAAGCTCCTGCATCATCATCAGGCCTTCATCAGGCCTGACGCCGCCCTTGGTCGCCATCCTGGGTCACAGAAACACACCTGTTATTCAAAGAAAACTGAAACATGCTGGCTTTTGACATAACGCTTATTAGAATGAGAAGTAAAATAATTAATGTCTCCCTAAACAAATTCTCTATACTCTACCCCTTCACTTTCTAAACAGGCTTTTATTGTGAAACATTTGCAGGAACTTGTTGTGGAGGATTCAGTGACTTGCATAGTTTGTATGCTGTACTTCAAATGTAGCTCCTGCTTTCTGGTGGCACTTTCTACGTTACTACAATAACATTTTGGCCGGGATATGAACAGACACAGTGACTGAAATAATATTAATAACCATAAAAACAGGACAAGAATAATCAGATAACATCATGCACGTCGTGAAAGGCCATCAGGCATAATTGATCGTGGACCAATGTGTAGTCTGTCATATCTGTCAGCCAAGTCACAGCAAGATTTTATGACTCCATAATCACCTTATCTGACATGGTGACTGACAGAACAGACAAAAATGTTGTGTCGTCTGAACCCTGGCATAACATGTACCGAAGAGGCAGACTTAAAATTACTTCAAAGGGACACAAAATTACTACAAAAGGTGGAAAACACAAAAACACCCCAGAGACACAGAATGACAGCAAAAAGGGACAAAAAAGGAGACCAAAAATGAGTACAAAGAGGCACAAAATGACCAAAAACAGACACAATAACCTCAAAGCAATACAAAACGACTTCACAAAGACACAAAAAAAACCCAAAGAAAGACACAAAACAACCAGGAAGAGACACGAAATTGCCTCTAAGACACAAAATGACCAAAAAAAAAGAAAAGAAAAACAACAACAACAAAAGAGGTAAAACCACAAAGTCTGGCTGTATCCGAAACCGCATACTATACTAGAAGTACGTACTGATATTGCCAAAATGTAGTATATAGTATGCAGTATGCAAACAAAAGCAAAATCTGCAGTATGCAAAAAATACCCGGATGTCGTACTGATTTGGAAAAATTCCACAGTATGTATCAGACCAGTCTACCTCGCCTACTGTTTCCCACAATGCAATGCACCCTTGACCGGGACCAGTCAATTGTCGTAATGGCGGACAAGAGTGATCAAGCTGGTGTCATACTGCGGAGATGTTATTATTTTATTAAGCGTCATCCCGTACTATACTGTGCGCGTGATATTATTTTATTAAGCGTCATGCCAAATCTTTGATACCTACCTGACTTAACGTACGTAGAGATGCACTAAATCATGTTGTCTATAATGTAGCTATAATAAAAACCCAAGCTTGTGTAGCTTAATAAGATAAAACGAAATTCAATATAGACTGATCTGTTCATTTTAATACATTTATATTTATTGAAATTGTGATGTCTGTACATAAGAGCCCCAGAGGCAGCGCTGCTGTTCTGTCCAGTAAAAACATGAAGCTTCACTTTATATTCAGACAAACTAATGTGGCAGCTACAATTGTTAGATTTCATCTATGAAACCAACATTTATCTTCCAAAAGGATTTAAATCGAAAATCAGTTCATCGGATTGCTTTCTCCCCGGGATGACGACGGAGGTTGACCTGCGATCATCTCGGTATTCTGGCTGCGAGCTGCTTGCTGCTCCTGGCCAGCAGCTCCCACAGCGGCTCCTCTCATCCCCGAATACGTCGGAGCAAATTTCCAAACAGGCGTTATTTGGATAAACTGACCACATGTTGGGGATCTAAACGGTTACTTTTACGCCTGAAAAAATATTAAAACTTAATAAAGTGACATATTAACAGCGCTACAGCGGAAACTAAAACAGCTTTTAGCCTGCTTTGAATTCTCCGCTTTCGCTGTCGGCTGGTGCGAAATGCATTCTGGGATACTTGGCTGTATACTGTATACTGCGAACGGTCTGCTGGAATGGCATACTGCATACACATTTTGTATGCAGTATGTAGTACATACTGATGTAGTATGCAGTATGTTAGTATGCGGTTTCGGATACAGCTTCTGTGTCTTGTAGGAGAGGTGGGGGGGCCTTTAACATGTCTGTGCCCAGGGACCTATTGTCTCTTAATCCACCCCTGGTGGGGACATTTTCGACATGATATCCTTTGAGCTCAACATGGTGTTAAAATACTTCCAAAGCATTAAGCATTTCCTCACTGACTTTACAACCAGCAGAGGGAGACACAGATTGGAGTTAGCATATATTATCTTTGGAACAATTTTTTGTACAGAGGACCCCTCTGCTGCAGTGAGCAACCCTGCCGCTGTCTGTACACACACATTTTACAACTGTCACCATTAAAACAGACACCAGGATCTGAGCCACCTCACTGATCATGAGAAATACAACCAGCAACTCAATTTTACTTGCTTACTTACTTTAAACGCCATTCATCCAACTGTACAAGGCCGACACTAGATTATTGCAGTACTAACTAAAACATTTTTGGGTAGGATGTGTTCTTATATTGTGCAGAGATTTTAGCCAGCAAACAGAGGCCCCTGCAGCTGCACACCATGAGCGTCCACATGAGCACACCGTTAGTGAAAACTAAAGAAAAAAGCGTCCCAGCTACTTTTAGAAATGTCTAACCGCACATCCAACACACCACAGGACAACATGTCTGTCCCCAGACTACCACAGCTGGAGCAACAACAAGTTAAAAACAGAGAAGAAGTTACCGTACCTTATTTATCTGACGTAGATATAAACAGCCAAAATGCTCGGTTGTAAAAACGCCACAAAATCCTGCGGTGAAGTTCGAGACTCCCTCAGTCTGCAGGCACAAAGGGAAAACTTTCCTCTTCCAGACCAGACAAGCCTCTTTGTCCTGCAGAAATGTCAGGAATTTGACACCTCTGACGTCACGAAGCCTGCTTTTTACAGGTGCGGTATTATTTTGGTATTACGGTAATTTGTTATTAGTGAAACAGGAAGTAACTCCACCTTTTATCTTTTCTTTTTGCCTTTCTATTTAATAGCGGGTTTTTTTACCTGTTGTTTATATTTATCATTATTACTGTAATTATTTATTTAATTATTTTTTTAATATATTTGTATATTCTAGATTGGGATGCCNTGTTATTAGTGAAACAGGAAGTAACTCCACCTTTTATCTTTTCTTTTTTCCTTTCTATTTAATAGCGTTTTTTTTTTACCTGTTGTTTATATTTATCATTATTACTGTAATTATTTATTGAATTATTTTTTTAATATATTTGTATATTCTAGATTTGGGATGCCTTGGGATTAGGTGGGATGGGATGGGAATTGTGTCTGTGCTCTCTTAGAGAAAAAAAAAATATATATTTATTGCTTTACATATATCTGTCATTTCTACCTTGCTTTCAATGAAAAAGTAAAAGAAAATAAATAAATAGTGAGCAAAAGTGGATAATTATCTAGCAATTTAAAGGTAATAAGAAACAACCTTTATTGTAATTTCACTCAATATTCCAGTGGATTTAAAAATCAATTCAGAAGTGTCATTAATTCTTAAATTTGACAAAAAGCGTTGCTGAAATTTATCAGTTGTTTCTGTGTGTCTAGAAAAGTGCATTCCCTGTTACAGCATTACAAGACAACAGCAAAGAAGAAGTCAAGCTGTCATAATTTTCTCTCATATCCATTTAATCTTCCTGGGATCCCCTAGATTAGTTTTGGGACTCCTTAGATCAGGAACCACTGGTGTAGAAGCAGGGTGTTACTCTGATAAAATGACTACTGTTCTAAAGGGAGAGCTCGCTGGACGAGGATGGACAGTCAAGCCAGAAAAAAAGGCCCTTTAAACTTCTCCAACATGAGTATTTTTTAATTTGGTGCCTTAAATAAATGTTATTTTATTTAAATCTGTTTTGCAAACTGGCACAAATAGTGTGAAAATGAAACACTCACACTGTACTCAGGTGCCTGGAGCAAAAGCTGGCCTTCAGGTTTAACACTTTTAGCATGACAGGCTAAAAAAAAAAAAAAAAAAAAGTGATTATCTGAAATCGTGCTGGACACAGCCTAAAATCATTTCCCCATTTCCGGTTGCACAACAGTGTGATGCATGATTTTAATATGACAAAGTGAGAATACAGAATCAACAGTACATTTAAGAAATCACAACTGCTTTATTTCTTTTTCTTTCAATAAGCTCTTTTTTTCTTTTTTTTTTTTTTAACAAGGGAGAGTAATGACCAAATATCTGAAAGGATAAAGATCAGGTAGGATAAATAGAATGCTGGATCAGCTGTAGAAAGCACTGGTCCTTCGACAAAATGAAATATGCATCTTAAAAGTACAAAAAAAAAGTCAGGGCAACATTTTGGTGCAGGTATGATGATGAGAAGCATCAAGATCTTTCGCAGTAAGGGATGAGAGGCAAAAACACTCCAAGCCCGATAAACCTATCGACAAGTGAAAGCAGTCCATTCTGAGAACACAGTGACCTTTTTCGACATTAAATCCTTTATAGTGCCACAATATCTAAAATGAAATGTGGGTTTAAGCCTCCCCTCGCTGACAAGGCTCGACTGTACAGTTTAGTATGCATATACATATATACCAGTGAAACACTGTCAAAGAGAAATCGCAACATTTTGTAGTGTCATGGAGCGTAATGGTAAGCAGTAACATTTAACCAGTTATGACATTGGCATTGTGAGTTTCAAAATGAGTGTCCATTACAAAACAAAAACAAAATAAATGATGAATCCAACAGCTTCACATTTTCATATAGAACAAACACTTTAAAAGTCCTTCGTAGTCCACTGGAACTGAAGTGCTCACAAAAAAAGCTTAAGCAAATATTGTATTTTTTATTTCAACAAGCGATGCTATACGCCCCTCGTTTGTGATCATTAGCTTCGAACAGAAACAAGTTATTTGGACCCTGATTGTGATTATAGTTAGGCTGCATTTATTGCTAGTGCCACCTCAGAGACCAGATGCTGAATAATCAAATGAGTCTTCACAAGTCCCCACCGTGCTGTTAAGTGGGGTTTGAAACGGAAATTGAGAGTCTTTCAAGAGCCTTTAAAGAAAGCTAAACGCCCAGACTGAGGGATGTAAAAATCATCACTTACATCACATGTTCATTAACAGACAATTTTGATTCATTACAACCCAAACAAAGCGAGAAAGCAAACATTTCAATCAGCTATTATGAGAGGGGGGGTTCTTTACAGCAAGTGTGAATGCAGCCCCCTCCCTCCCCGCCCCCCCGCCCACACAAACAAAACTTCACAATGAGCCGGAAAAATCGTTGCCAGCTTGGTTGACCAAAAATCCACACAGTCGATGGCAGCACTATGAATGCTGAGTGTCAGGTACAGTCTTGGTGAAATGTTGCTCTGTTCTAGGGTAGGAGTCCTGCGAGTTTACACACGTGCAGCACGTCACATGCACACGCTGTATCAATGCCAGTGGAGTTCCCATGGAAGCAACATGATTCTGGTAAAAATGTCCACCTTTTTAGATTTCAATTTACATACAGAAGAAGAACGAGCGACAGAATGTAAAAGCAAAGAACAGAGTTTTAAGAAAGGAAATTACTTCTACCAATCTAAAGCGGTTTCGCCACAGTTCACGGGCTGGGTGACGGACCCCCAGGAGATGCGTTTCTAGGGTGATGCGCTTGACTTCTGCCACGCTGACATGCAATGATGTCCGCTAATTGGAGGATTTTTTTCGGGGGTTAATAAAAGAAGTCCTTTACCAATAGCAGGGATGGGTGATGACTTGAACATTATATTTACCAGCAAAAATGCCAATGAAAAATGACAAAAAAAAGTGCCCCACTGCATTTCAAATTTGTTTAAAAAATTTAACAGGAGTTTGTTTGCCTGGTCTTAACGGTTACAGTCCATCAAGAGGGAGTAAATAGTTTGGCAAAATGGTATGAAAAATGAACCATCTGTCTGAGTTGGCCATTTTCCTTTTCCCCACCTTGGAGAGAAACACACACAAAAAAAATTCTCTTTACCAATCTCCCCTTAAAAGTGACTAATAATAAATTAAAGAGGACCTTGAAGAGATCTGCTTAAAAGACTGTCTGTCTATGTATATATTTATATATATTTATATATCTCTATACGTGGTGTAAAATAATAGTGTCCAGTTCTGACAGTTCGAGAGGGGTATTTCATTATGACGTCTGCTTGTAAGCCCCTTGCCGCGGTGCCTTGAGATCAGGTGGGTCTTAGAAGGCTCAGACACTGGTCGAAGGGGCTTGTGTTGGCAGGCTGAGTGGTGATGAGGATCTTAAGGTCCATTGTTATGCCTTGCCCTCCTCTACTTTGACAGCCTGGGGTTTGATGGCTCCAGTGCGTGCTGGTTTGGCTTGCCCCGCGGAGGGGAGGGGCTCCTGGAGTTTGCTGGTCATGCCCCCGGATGGTGTCTTGCCCTCGCCCACTGCCTTGCGCACGTCTCGCATGGTTTTATTCTGCACAAAGAAAAGTTAGAAGAGTTACTAAGACCTAAAGCAGTGCCTGGAAACCATTCATTTATGCACTGACACTTGTTTGGATAGCCAAAGCTGATGCTTCATTATCGGGTTTAAAAGAATAAATAAATAGATGCTTCACAGTCCTGACAATTTTCTCCATCTGCACCATTTCTGTTCATTTCAACAGTTACTTTGCCAAATCACGTTAATTAATCCTCTTTTTTTGGAAAAGCAGTGTTGGCATTTATTTATTTTTATTATATTGGATCAGTTTGTTCCATTAACAACACAAACTCTGCAGAGGTAATGATTTAATCACCGACCCCATTCTAAAGCCTATGCTACTCAAACCTGACCATAACCTGTAACCATAACAATAATGCTGATCACCTGCTGACTAGATTTCACTTGTAAAATGTTACTCGCACATTACTGTCACTTAAAAAAAAAAAAAAAATCAGCTTTAGACTATCCAAAAATGTGTGAACAACAATTTAATCATATTCAGGACTAAGAATCATAACTATTACTGATAACTATTTTTGAATCATGTTCATAATACAGTGCTACACATGAATATTATCTATAGTATATGATTATACTATTCCTGTAAGTCTTACAGCACTACAAATGACCTATCAGATATGTTAACTACAACTGTACTTGTAAATTCAGAGACACACACTGTAAATACACAACACAATTAATACAAATAGAGAAAAAGAAAATGGATAAAATGAAATTACCTATATTTACAGTGGGTGGCTCACCTTCATGCCATCCTCTGGCCCTTTAACAGGGGGCTCGGGGGCTGAGGGAGGGGTGGAGTGGGAGGGGTCGCGGCCGGGATTGGGGTAAGGGGGGGAGCGGATGATGACAGGCTTGTTGACCTGCATGACTGGTCTCTGGATGGGGTTGGGGAAAGGGCCAGTGGTGGGGGGCCGCATGTGCATCACCATGCTGCCCTGAGCAGTTGGGACCTATTGGTCCCGGGGAAGGAGGAGGGTGGAGGGTAGATGAGGGGGTGGGGAATAAATGAAAACACAAATTATTAGCACGCTAGTATTTAATTTCTTAGAGGAATTATTTTCATACTTGTTCCAAATAGTTGAATTCAGTCACAGGGTTGTTTCTTCAATTGCATCTTATCAATGTGTTTAAAAATATAGTTTTATTTACTGTACATAACGAGTGATGCAAATCTGAATGCGTTTAACCAATCATCTTAAAGGTAAACCTTGGGCCATCATTTTTTAGGATGATTTTCGGAGTGCTTTTTTGACTACAGCTTTCAGACTTCAGCAAATTTACCAGTTTCAACATCCTTAGGTGTTGATAAACCTCACCCACCTCCCAAATACTCTCATACACCTTTACAGTAAACACATCTCGACACATATATTATTATATATTTGAAAAATAAATACCTGCTGAGCAAAATGTGTAGGCAGAGGGCCTACAGGTCCCCCAGGACCAGAGGGCTTCCCACTAGGGCTGGCAGATCCAGGCCTGATGAAGAGAGGAGAGAGAAAATCAAGATAGTTTTACAATCCAGTTGCTAGAATACGTACTTGTGATAAACTATATCTCACTTGTTGACAGCAAAGCAGCATATGGAGTGTTGGCAGCTGTGTTATTTCCACTCACCTGTAGGACCCTACGGATATGCCTGGGGAGTGATTGGTCTTCTCAGAGAACTGGAAGCCTTTCATTTCCATCTGTGAGCTCTGAGAATAAGAAAGACGCTGTGAGTGCACAGAAAGAAATGTGGATTGTTTATTTATAGATAAGAGATATGCAGCATTATGAAGATTTGTCTACACAGTTTTTAGTAGAATAAAATGAGTTTGATTTATTGTTGCACTAATGACTGAACAGAACAGTTTTCAGTGGGGTAACATAAGACCATAAAGTCCCACCTCTCTGTTGCCAGTCATGACAGCAGCCTGGGAGCCGGGTGGCAGCATTCGGCGTGGGGCAGTAACGGAAAGGTTCTGTCCCTGCTGTAGCTGTATGGACTGTGGGAGGATTAAATGCTGCTGAGCTGAGCCATAGCGCAGTTGAGAACCAGGTAGAGGCATGGTCACCTGGAGAAAACAAAAGAGTTTATTATAAATATTATTATATAAAGCAACAAACTAATGATGGTCTGAATAAGCTATGAAGGCTTGTGCTTTATTTAGCAGCTTCAAGAAGAATACAGCATCTTGAGCAGTTGTGACACTGAGCTTCAGTAATCCACTAACCTGGATGAGCTGAGAGTCCATCAGCTGGGAAGAACCCATACCAGGCCCCTGGTTGATCTGGCTGTCGTAGACTAGCTGCTGGCTGCCGTTCATAGGCTGATAGTGTGAGCCCGACTGTGTCTTGACCATGTCTGAGGGCTGCATGCCAGGGAAAGCAGAGTAGGGTCCCTTGAGAGGGGCTCCACCCGACAGCACCATGGGGCTGGGCTGTGACAGGTTGGGGTGCATGTAAACCTGGGACCTGAAAGGAGGAAGGAGGGAAACATTAAAATTCATGGTGGTGCCAGACACATGGAACACATAACACAACTAAAGTGACATAAATTAATGGGACCAGTGAAAATTCTGATATATTGAGGTGGCAGTACCTGAAGGGGGGAATAGAGTTGAACATCTCTTGGGACTGAGAGACAGGTAGACCTCCCCGAAGCCCCAGCTGAGCCTGAGCCTGGAGAGATGTGTGTAAAGAGATTGGAATCTGCTGGGCTGCGGCCGCCTGAATGGATGAACAAATGTAAGATAATGACTGTTCTGCTGATACACAAACAGCTTGCGTGTGGGCGTATGTATTCGTCTCTTTACCTGTTGGTAGGTCTGCTGCTGGGTCATGGTGGGAGGTACAAGGCGGGGCTGGCTGGGAAAAACATGACCGTCCAAATATAATGGGGGGATATGATTACCTGCAGAAGGGACATGAAAGAACAGGCTTTTAGTTTAGCTCCCCTCAAAGATGAAGCCCTCATCAAATAAAAGAATGAAATGCAGTTTTACCTTGCATGGACATGGAAGGTGCTACTGATGCCACGGGCATCGGGGGCATGGAAACCCCTCCAAAGGAACTGTAGCTGACACCGCTGGATGAGCCAACGCTGCAGGGAGGCTGAGCACCTGAAACCCCTCCGCCAGGCGAGCCCTGCTCAGGGAGGGACTGGGAGTTCTCCCATGCCTTGCGTGCTGATTCCATCTGCAGAAAAACAAACATTTAAAATCCATAGAAATGTTCAAAAGACAGAGTTTAACCTTTGTGCTCCCACTTTGTTTTCCCCATACAAGAAAGGGCTTCATACACAGACTATTCCTTATATGTTCATATGGGATTGTGATTCAAATACCTTGAGTGTGAGATCAGCACTGGGGAAGGAGATGGGGTTGAGGTTAATGCCAGGCTGCAAGTGGTTGGAACGCAGCATGGGGATACTCTGATTGAGAGCCGTCTGTTGAAAAACAAAGGAAAGTTCAGAATCAGCCAGTTGCAACTTAACACCTTATTTCCTTTAAGCACTCCATTACTTATTTCTGCAGTTATTATAACACCAATGCATTTGGACTAATTTTTCAGAACACCACAAACACACAAACATCACTCACATTGGTTGTAAGTGCGTCCTGAAGCTTGTTGACAGGATTGGACACGGGCACTGGGGTGGAGCCCGGTGGCAGGCTGAAATCAGAGTCTTTGGCACTGACACCAAACTCAATAGGAGGCACAGGCAGCACAGTGTCCACGTGGAGGTCCACACCATTGACTGGCGTGATCGGGCCACCTTCCAGCCGATCAACACCTTCTGATCCCTTGCGGTGCTTTAGGGAGCGTTCATTTCCAATGGGCCCTGGCTTGTGCTGTTCTTTACTCTGCTCGGGGCCAGCATCAGAGTCCTAGCCAAGAAGAAGAAAAGGCTATCATTATTTTTTGTTTCTCTAAGTAATCCGATACAGTTCCAGCCAATTTGTTATTTGTCAATGATGAAGCAGGGAAAACAAATGTTGAATTAAGGATTTAGAAATATTCTTTAAGTGCACATAAACAGTGCTGACACAGAACATATGTAGTGTAGAATCCAATGAGCAGCTGCATTGTACTACCTCAGAGTTGGGCTCACTCCCAGTGTAAGACACCTGCTTAGTCCATGAGTCTCCCCCCGAGGACTGTACTGAAAGGGCTAAAAAAGATAAATGAATGTTACTAGTGAGGACTGCAACAAATTCTCTACTTTTTAAACAATTTTCATTCTCAAAAAAGCCTAAAACCATCTATAACTTGATATGAATGTTGACTATTGTTGTCTACAAACAATTTCAAGTTACTATAATAATGTCTAAGGTTACTGCATTGACACAAAGTTGGGTCTGTCTAATACCTGAGCTGTTTGTCTCCCAGATTTCAGTTCCCAGGTTGTTGGAAGAAAGTGCTTCCTCAGGTTGTTCGATGCTCATGCTTCCCTGTTTTTTGGCAAAGCGTGGCGGTATCTTGGATGTGATAGTCCTGTTCTTCACTGGCACCTGATACATGCAGCAATGACAAAAAAAAGCTAAACAAATTGCACATTTTGTTGTTCATACTTGGCATGATTATTGAGCATATGTTAACTTACTGCAGCTCCCTGTTCCTTCCTCCTCCTCTCATCTTCCTGTGGGCGTCTTTGCTTTTTGGACAAGGCATCCTGGTATCCATCTGGATTTAAAACTGGTCCCCCTGTATCCCCCTCAACTGCAAAACAGGTGTGTGGTCAATATAAAATAAAATGCAGATAGGTAGGAGCTGCAGTACTGAACATTATTTGTATTTCTATGAGAACACAAAAAGATAAATTACGAAAATTGGACTCACTTGGGTAGCTGCTGAGCTCATACTGGGACAGAGGTTCGGCTATATCTGTCTTGACAGGTCCTTGCTTCAGCTCCTTGTCTAAATTTTTCCCAGAGGGCTCACTGGGCTCTCGCTCCTCTGGCTGCTCTATGCTGTAGACTGGGCCAGACTCATCTGGGCTCCTGCTGTAAAACAGGAAAGGAAAAGACAAAGGGGTTTTAATTGGGTATTCTGACATTAACAAAATTAACTGTCACAAAATACACCAAAATCTCAGACAATCCTGGGGTCAAGTAAGTCTCATTTTGGCTAAACAAATGTGTAAAATGTCTTTCAGTTACTCAATCGAGTTAAGCAAAGGTTATAGATGACAGATGGAACAACAAAAAAAAGAAACTGGATGAATTAAAATTCAGGCGCAGGGGGAATGCTGCTGAAAATCTAGTGTTAGTGGCCAATCCTCCTGTCAGGCACAGGTGCCTTTCCCACATTAATCTAGCCAATGAAACTGAGCTACATCCTCATCTGGGACAGACTGCATGGTGAGAAGTGCTCAGCACCTCAGGCTTTGTTGAATAGCAGGGGAAACAGTAGCACACTATAAATAACATTTGTACTTCCTTCAACAGTGAAGCAGAGTGAAGGAGTGTCCACAGGACAAACTATCTAAAGGCCAGTGATAGATACATTTTGGTCAAGAGACAAAATGACATGTGAAAAGCTAGCCGTTTGCCTTAAATAAAGGTGAGGTAAAATATGATGAACAGTCCTGTCATTGTGAGAGTATAAGCAATGGTATACTTAGGTCAAAAACAATATAGGAGACAACCTGTGTAACAACCACACCCGAATCAAGACACTAGAGCATTTGTTTAATTCCCCTGCACATACTGAGGAGGCTTCATTCCCACAGGTAATACATATGGGTACAGGACAATTCAACTTGAAGTTTATTCTATTATTCACCTCACCTCTTACAAGAGGTCCCTCCATTCTGCCAACTGTCACTCCTGTTAGAGGAGGAGGTCGGGGGATCAGGTGTGCGTGCCATCTTGCTCGCCTCCAGCAGTGAAGGCTCTCCTTTCCTGTTCTGCCGTTCCACCAGTGGTCTCTGGCTAGAGAAGCTTCTCTTGCACAATTCCCTCTTCTCACCAGAGCCGGGTTCACTGTGGCCAGAGTCGGAGGGAATATCACCGTGTCCTTGTGTAGCCGCGCCTCCGCTTCCACCTCGCTTCTCTCTCCAGTCACCAAAGTCGCTGTTCTCTGATCCTGTCTCCCATTCCTCTGCCTGACCATGCTGACTAGTGCGTCCACCAGAGTAGTGGCCACTGGGCCAGCTGTCTTCTCCGCTGCCTTTGGCGCGACCGGGCCAGGGGTTTGCAAAGTCTCCGTTTATGTACTCATCACTTGTCCACTGGTTTGAGCCAGGTTCACGCTCTTGTTGTAGACGTCGGAAACGTGGAGGCTTGTCTTGACGGGGTGGACGCCGTCTCCTTAACATCTGCCTGTCAGGGTTGTCATTGTCAAAATAGTATTCTCCTTCACGGTCCTCTGTGCCGTTTTCCATGAAGGAGCCAGTGAATTTAGGGGGGTACTTGAGAGCATCACGTTCAACAAGGGGTCTGCGGGAGTAGGCAGTTTCAGCTCCAGGACCGTAGCCATTTTCTTGCATGGAGCCACCAGTGCTACTGAACTGGGGCCCACGGCCCCTCCATGTAGAAATGTCTCTAGATGCGCCAAAGCTTCGACTGTAACTTCCAGTGGTGTTCAGTCTAGGAGGCAGCATGCGACCACCAAAGCCCCTGTTGGCTTTGGTCTTTTCTCTTGAATCAGGGGCCGTCTGTTCATCTGTGTACACCTTGTTGGATCTCCAAGAGTCTCTATCAGCCTTACGGACTTCTCCTGACTCTGTATAACCTTCTCCATTTTCAGATCCCCTCTGGCGACGCCTCTTGGGCAGTTCCTCATACTCAGAGGCTTCACTCAAGGTCTCGCTGACATTTCGCCTGCGGGGCTTTCCCCTCTGGAACTCGTCCACCTTGACAAGGTCTCTAGGTGGTGCTCTGCCTCTGCCTGTCCGCTGAGTGCCACTGCTATTGTTATTGTTGTTATAAGCCCCTCTGAGATTGTCTCCACCCCGGCCACCACGGGTTCCACCTCTTGAGCTAAATTCCCTAAAGCCTCGACTGCGGCCTCGACCTGTTCCCCTGACTGCACCAAAGGCCTGTTCTTCATCGATGAAGATCCAGTTATTGCGCCGTGGTGCCTGGGGCTCCCGATTTTCCTGGCTATGTCTAGGTGACTGGCTCTTGCCACTGTCCCAGGTGCTCTCCTTGGGAGAGTCATCACTGTGGGTGCTCAGAGGCCTGTCTGTTTTGGTGGGAGCTGGTGACTGACGCTGCCTCTCTTCAGGCTGTTTCTCAACAACAGGCGAAGCTGAACGCCTGTTGCTGGCAGGCTGGTTATCTTTCTTCAAGTCGTAAACATTAGTGAGGACTTCTTTCTCCAGGCGGTAAGGGACAGGTTTCTCCTCAGGCTCAGGTTTAGGCTTCTCATTTTCTTTGTCTTCCACTTTGAGAGCCTTGAGTACTGGTTTCTTGATGGGCCCAGTTCTGCGAGTCAAAGTGCGCCCACTGGTCTCAGATGGCTGGCTAACACTACTACTGGAACTGGAACTGGGTTCGGACCACTGGCTTTGAGGATTGTTGAGTACCCCGTCTTGTTTCTGTCCTCCATCTCTTTTCCAGTTGTCCTTGGAGACATCTAAAGTTTCATCATGAGATTCAGAGCCGTCTTTTAAATGCTTGTCTCTAGAGTCCTGTTTTGGGTAATCAGTGTCTGCATGATTCAAGGAGTGGCTCTGAGCAGTGGTCAGCAGGCCTTGGTCATGGTGTTGGTGGTCTCTGTCTGGCCCTCTGCTCTGGTAAGCATGATGGGGAATATCATCTTGGGGGTGGGTCAAGCAGTCATTGGCCCTCTCTTCATAGGAGTCCTGTTGGGAGCAGGCCATATCACTTCTGTGGAAAAAAGAAGATACAACAAAGATGAACAATGACAAAAACAGAACCAGGAAGAGGGGTATTTATCACTAAACAGGGTTTAAGACTAACTGAAACACAAAAGTGTACAACAAAAATGTATGTATTAAAGAAATGCAAAATTCACAGGCTTTAAAATTTTAAACACAGTAACTGACCTGTCATCTGGCTGCCCACTGTCTGAGCTTTCATGCTGTCTCTGGTAAGGTGGAGTGAAGCTGCGCAAGGGGTAGCCATCTTGGTTCCACATAGGGTAAGGCTCAGTGGAAGGAGCTCTTCTCTCCTGGTGAAGGTTGGGATGGCATCCCTCATCGGAACCAGGGCTGTTAAGGTGGTCTTGATGCATCATGGGTTTCATCATTCCTGCTGGAAACAATCATAGTGTTCAAATTGAGTCCCTTTCCCACTGGACAAAAAAAACATCTGGCTTTTGTATTTCATGGGAAAGATTACAATTGCCATTTACTCCTGGGACAAATGACTCTGCAGTAGTCACAGGTATTTATCAGCTGCAGCTCCGATTGGTGGTGATAGAAAGACAATACCCTGGGGGATGCGCTGATTTAAGCCCCTTTGCATTGTTCAAAATTTAGTCGGCACCCAGTTTGAAAGAGAGACTGAATAAGTAAGATAAAAAACTGGCATTTCAGCCATTGTATTCCTCTGGTTGTACTCCTCTGCGCACCAGTCTAGTTGCAGTTTACTTCCATGTCTGTGAAAACATGATCGCTTCACACACAACTTCCCACCGGCAGAACAGAAGATCTATACAATCAGCACAGTGTCAAGGTGGGGACCCCAGATTAGTGTCACCAATTCAGTATCTGACCAGCTGTAATCCCTTCTGTTCCGGACTTATAAATTTTGGATTATGGCCAGAAAAGTGTTTTTGCAAAACATTTTGATGTCACAGTGAAGTTGTCCTTTGACCTTTGGATTATAAAATGTCATCACTTCATCAATATATCATATGAGACATTTCTGTGCAATTTTGTTATAGTTAGTGTTTGAACTCTTGTAGTTTGTCCAAAAACATGTTTTGTGAGGTAACAGTGTCCTTGATCTTCAATCATGAAAATCTAATCAGTTCCTTCTTAAGTCCAAGTGCACAGTTATGCCAGATCTGAGGAAAAAAAATCCCTCAAGGTGTTCTAGAGATATCGCATTCACAAGAATGAGACAGACGCAAGGTCAAAGTGACCCTGACCTTCAACCACTGAAATCTAATTAGCTCATTCTTGAGTCCAACTGGACAGTTGAAAAAGTTTTTACTCACACATATTTGAGATACCGCATTCACTAGAATGAGACAGACATGAGCACAGTGACCTTGACCTTTGACCTACGACCACCAAAATCTAATTTGTTCATTCTTAAGTCCAACTAGACAATTGTGCCAAATTTAATAAATTCCTTTCATTCATTCTTCATTCTTGAGATATTGTGTTCACGAGAATGGATGGACGGAGGGATGGACAGACTGACAACCCAAAAACATAATGCCTCCAGCTCACAGCCATCGCTGGTGCGGAGGCATAAAAAGAAATAACCACTGTAACATTTTCACTGCCCTCTATGATGCGTTCTACTGTTTACAAACCCTGTTTTCTAATGGGGTTCTGAACTCTTTTGCAGTAGAGCAACATACACAGCTCTGGTCTACTGGCAATGGGAAAGGAGTCACATATTTTAATGGGTTTTCCTGCATGTAAGGAAACTCGCATAAATGTAATAATTTTGGTGGAAATGGGTACTGGAGAGTTTTTCCATAATAAATAACCTGAGGACACGATCTGATTTCAGATGTGAGTGTATGCATTCATATTAAGTTAGTGCTCACCTGAAGAGTGGACAGCACTGGGGTAGTAGTCCACAGGAGATCGTCCTTGGGTCATGCGGGGATCCATGAAAGGCGGCATCATCATCCAGCGGGGATCAAACCCAAGGACATGTGGGGGATAGTAGCCCCGCTGGGCGTGGCCTGAGCCAGATGAGGCAGGGTGACCTGACTGCTGCCAGTGCTGCATCTTGTATACTTGTTCCTGTAGAAAGTATAAACAAATACACTTGTAAGGAATGACGGAAAGAAAAAAAACTTTGACTCGAGACAAAAAATGAAAAAATAACATCAAGAAAAGAGAAACTGAAAATCTGTGTTTCACTCCTGCATGTTGCTCATCCAAGCAGCTGTTCTCTGGGAAAGGTGAAAATGACAACCAATAGTCCGGTAATCAGCCTATTTCACAGCAGACGTTTTAACTGGTCATAGTAGGAAAGGTTCCTTTTAAAATGTCAAAATGTCTCCTGTGAAAAAGGCCTCTGTATGCTCAACTAACTCTCTTGCTGTGCACTGAAATGTGAAAACTTAAAATTTATGATTCATCCACCTTCCACAGACTTCCCTTTCTTCTTGCATGAGATAACCAAACAACATGAGCTCTAAAAACCCATGACAAGAATTAACAATGGCCAATCCAATCAAAGACAAATAGGTTAACACCCTTCACACAAGGCTGCTTGCACGTTCATGGCCGCAACCTTAAAAAATCCCAGCTTCCATGAACTCTTGAAAGCCCTCTTCTCACAAAGCAGCCACTAATACATTGATGCATTAGTCTGGGATTAAGACTTCATGGGTAAGAAGGGGCATCAGCTGGCGCTCACCTGCTGCTGATGGTGCTGTGGCTGCTTTTGAAAGCGAGGTGGGATGGGTTTGGAGGAATGACGTCCACTGTATTCTCCTGAGGGGGAGGAGGGCTCGTGTCCATCGTCCTCGCTGGCACGGTAGTTAGAGAAGGCAGGTTCCTCACGGTAGCTATGGCCAGGAGAGCTGACTGGGGGACACTCAGTTCCATCTGTAAATCATTTGATCACAATAAATGCTTAGAATTTGCTGTTATAATGTGCAGCAATTTCATATATAATACGCAGGCCTAATTGCAGTTTTTTTTTTTTTGTCTTACCTTTTGTGCTGTACTGCCAGTTCTCATGGTGGCCTTTACTCTGTTCCCTGTCTGGGGAATGTGGAACTTCCTTGTTCTCTCCCTCCTTTTGGCCCTCGTCTGTCCTTGATGTCTGCCTTTCAGTCTTCCCAAACTTCTCATCCAGCCGTTTGAGTTTTTCAGCACAGGCAGCCAGCCGTTCCTCACGGGCACGCCTCTCTTCTTCCTCCCGCCTTCTGCGAGCCCTCTCGACAGCCTCAGACAGCTCAGGTGACACATACTTTGTCCTAGCTGGAGCCTGGGACTGAGACTGGCGCTGGTGATCTTCCTGGTCAGCCAGTGGCTCACCTTGGTTTTTCTGCTGGGTCTGAACATGGAACACAGGCAGTTCAAGAAGGGAAAGATGTTAATAAAATGCATGCACCTTAGACAACTAAGCTTTACGAATACCCTAAATTACATTGTCTGCTAAGAACATCCGATTACACTGATACCTTTAAAGCCTCACAGACTTGTTTGGTGGAAGAAAATATCAAATATGTAGGCTTCAATGTGCAACCATACTAGTGGTATTTCAATTATGTCTGTCACATCATTTTCAGTTGCCAAGCCTTTTGCTTGGCAACTGAAAAGCAGTCAGACACATATCTCTATGGTTACTGCAAGGTCATCTCTCCTGATTCACAATGACAGTCTCACTCGAGGGTATGTGGAGGCACAATGCTATTCACATGCTCTGTGGTGTTGCCTTATCCTCCACAGTCACAGAGAGATTAAAGAACAAGATGTGTTTTAACCGCGGACAACATTATGGGTTAATCTTAGATAAGTCATCTCAGGGGAGGCGGATGAAAGTGGAAAAACACAGCGCAGTGTGTTGTTACCGGGGTGTCCGTAGAGAGATATCTGCTGTTGGTCTTCCTGGGAGGCTCGTGGTGGTGATGTTGATAGGAATAGCTCTCCTCTGGGCCCTCCTGAGGGTAAGACACCTCACCTGAACTCAGGGAGGATTGGCAGTCACGCTGGTTGTCTCTCTCCCTCTCCCATTCATTCCTACAAAGTAACGCATTGAAATTAAATCACAAACTCTTTATATGACAACAAAAAACAGGAGAGTGTGCATATTCAGAGCAATAATGAGCTATAAGGAAAGAGATCTCACCACAGCCTATTTTTGTCACTGGAGTGGTCTTCTTCATCATCACTGAACTTAAGCTTCTCACTGTAATCAACTTCCTCATGGAGTCCTGGAAAAGCATCAAACTAACAGTCAGCAACAGTAATGTAGGATGGGATACAGAGCATTGGGAACAGGCAGTGGTATCCTGGCTAAATGCTCTCAGCTAGTTTACTGGAAAACAAGTGACTACATTTACATGCACCAAATATTCTGTGTTTTGTCCTTACTCCAAAAAACAAAAACACTATTCTTTCAAAACTGTTTACATGGCTAATGAAAAAGGATATTGCACTAATATTTCCTTTTAAAAGCTGCTGTGCATACTCCGATTAATATGACCTTACATGTTGTTTATCACGTCAAAACATGAAAAGTGGTTGTGCCAGGATATTTTTAAAGATTTCCACCTGTGGTGGACTAGTGCGACAGTGGGAACACAGCCTCCCTCATTCAATCTTCCAACCAAGGTTGGCATTGTGATATTTGTGCATATCCAAAAACCTGTTGGTATCCAAAGCAGCTTTCACACATGCACTGCAAAGCTGAAATATGTCAACATTACCCTGAGGAGCTGTATGTGAGAATGCAAATGCCCAAATAAGTTTGGATCAGATATTAAAAAGGACTGTGTAATGTCACAATGAGCCCATGTGTCATGTACATGAAGACGGCAACAAAAATGCGGAGATGCTGTAGAGATGAGATTCAAGAACGAAACTGTCAAACAAATTAAAGACACAGCAAAAGACTGTTGTTTACGACCAAATCACGAACCAGCTACACAACCGTGTTGTAATCTGCATCATGTCCTGCCTTCTGCACGCTCTACCCAAGCACTATCTGTCACCTCACTAACAGAATACTTCCAGTACGTGAGAACACTTATGACATAGATAACCTCCTGTTGTGTGCTAAATGTGTGAAAGAAATACTCCAGACATTGTCCAGAGTCCATGTGAGAAAATGGCTCGAGTCTTTCATAATCTTTAACTGTGGGTTTTCCTTTTAAGCATGCATCTCTACCCTAGCATTGCAGACTATTGGTCTGTGTGAAACACATCCACAACAATGCACAGAGCTGACCATAAACAAGCAAGAGGCTGTGTGTTGCACACTGCAGTTAAAACCCCAACTGAGATGCATAATGAGAATGCACTGTATTTATGTCCAAAGAAGGCCCAAAAAACCCCAACTAATATCGGCATATCCCATACAACCTAATCAGAAATGCTACATTTGGAATACACTTGATTTGGAATATCCAAATGAAATATCATCCCACTTGTCTAGTAACAGGAATGTTGCACAAACTAATGTTAAAGATGCAAGGGATCTGACCAACAACTGTCTGAGCTACCACGACTTACCAACATGTAGTATGCAAATCTTTACCTCTCTCTAATTTTTGTGCATATGTGAGATTGGCTGCAGGCCATGGAGATGAGTAGCTGCTGGACATTGTTCAACAAGAGTATTTAATGGCTTTTTGGCTCATAATTTGCTTACACATTATGGAAGCTGAACTCTTATTAGTGGAGTCAGAGCAGTATGTAGTAATAAATGCTGGCATAATGATGACTAATTAAGCAATACACTACACGCAAACTATGGTGACAGTGAATATTCAGAAGCTACAAAAGTAATTTAATGCAGCACAGACTAACTTCACGCGGCAGGGGATAGATGTAGTTAAACAAGTCTAAGAAATACTGACCAGCCCATCCATCCTCACAGTCATTGTCAAGCTCATCCAGATCCTTCAGATCCTCTGGATTAATGATAGCTGGGCGTTGCGGTCTGTCACCAGGCCTGCGGATGGGCTGAGAAGAGGGTCGAGGAGGAGCGCGGACAAAGCGGTTCTCTCTTCTCACATCACCACTGCAATCAGAGATGGTGGAAAGACAAATCAGCGATTGCTGGATGTCACAAACCTGTACATCAAACTTCATTACTTAATTAACAGATAAATGCTCTCACATTGTGAATAGACTTACTTGACAAGTTCAGGTTTGGCGTAGCTCTGTCTAAAAGTGGGTTTGCTGTCAAATCGAGCCGGGGCTGCTACAGTGGTGGGAACATGGTCTGTACCTGGGGCTTCACGTGTCTCTTTAGAGCACATCTGAAAACAGCAGGATGGATGTTTTCATCGGAGAAATGCAATGAGCCACTAAAAGGATCTGAGCTATTTCTGACTAAGCAAAACCAGTAGACGGTCTTTTAAGCATTTTTATAAACACTGGTCTGAAGGAGTCATATAAGTCACATTGTACTTACAAATGCAGGCAACATGTCGTGATAGACAGCGGTCGAAGTGTGGTGAAGCTGGTACTGCAGGGCAGTAGGGACGGTTGTTCTGCGGACAGGCTGGGCGGGTCGCAGGGAAGGCTCCTTGGGGTCAAGGACCGGTGACTGAGCCGTCACTACACTAGAAGAGGTTGTGCCGGTGGCAGGGGGTGGGTGAGATGAGGCTGGAGGGGTGCCACTCTCACCCAGGGCAGTGAGCTTACCCTCAGGATCTGCTGGCAGGCCGAGGGTCAGGGACGAGGGTTGAAGGTTCCTGCCACCACCTTCCCTCCAGCTCGTCACATCTTGAGGTGGGGAGTAGGGAGATTTCAGAAATATCAATACACAAATTCTACATGGAATGATTTCCACTGGCAAAACATGACATTAAAAGTAATATGACACTATTTTTAACCTCAATGCCATGTCTCGATGCTCTCTATATCACTGAAACAACTAATCCAGAACATCCCAAATTGTCTGTACAATCTTCATAAACAACATCTACCCTCCCCTCTACCTCTAAGGACAGCTGCCCATCCCAGGGGTGATGGCTGTGAGCCCATGAGAGGTAAGTCAACATGTCTGTTGAAGAGCATTACATGCTTGAAAAATGCTCAAACACACAGGACTGGGTTGTCGAAACACTGGGTAAATGGCTCTCTTCCTCCCATTATTAAAAGTTGTTTCTTTAAGCTTATCGAGAAGCCGTTAATGTGTTTCAACAGTATCTTTAAATTTCAAACTGTTAAAACTCTTGCTGCTAATCTAATAATTTCCTTTCCAGCAGACATCATCTTATCTATGAGACTGCCCGCCAATTCCTGAGAGTTAAGACTCACTCTGGGGGCGGAGGCTTGGTCCGGGCCCATACGACGGATCGAAGCCGCTTCTTTCCTTGCCAGCCCTGTCCTGTTCTCCAGCTGCCTTCAGCGTGGGAAATTCCTCGTGAGAGAAGGGCTGAAGTCGGTTTGAGGCCCTTGAACCTGATGTGGTCATTGAAAGAAGCAGCATAAATAAAAATATTTTTACTGTGTTACTTATGCAAACAGAATAATGCTGTACGAACTGCCAAAGACATATGGGGGTCACAATCTGGACAGCAAATCATTCACCATAAGCGTGTCAATTGATTATAAACACAGCACAGTCTCAATTATAGACAAATCAGAGATGACTCACCATCTTGCTCTACTGCCTTTCCATTTAGCTGGGCCCATTGCTTTGGTCCACCTGTGTTTGTGTTCTGCGGAAATGAGGAATACCAAGGTCACGGTCTGATATCTGCATAATATTTCTTTGACCTTTGAAACACAGAATTACTCTTTATTTCCCCCTGACAAAATGTGGTTTAAGACTGCAATCTCCATCTTGACTCCTCTCTCTGTGTTAGCTACATTGAAACAGAACAGGCAGCCTACAACAGAAAAGAGACTGAGTATCATCCTTTCTGTATCTTGCTAGAAAAATATGTATGTCCACCAAGCGGAGACATTTGCTGTCAAACTGAGATTTATAATACAGTTGAGCGTATTCAATTCACACTGTGACACACTGAGAATGTATGATGCTCGCCAAAAAGTACCAAATGGATTATTAAAGCTGGGATTGTACTGGAATGTTCAGTCGTGTTTATTTAAGGACTGCAGTGTGAGTGCACAGAAGGTGCATGTTTTCTTGGCTTTATGTTAACATATTTAATTAAATCTGAGCTAGACTTGCAGCTGTGTATTAAGGAATGCTTCTCGAAGATCAAATAAGAGACAGAAGTTAAAACTAAATTTTCATGATGGTAAAAATCAGCCAAAAAAAATCCCTGATTGAACATAAGCATAGCTAGACATACACACCTCCTGGTTGGCTACCGGTGAGGACTTCTGAAGATTGGAGACAGATTTCTGTAAAGCCAGCTGCGGCTGCAACTCCGGCAGCTGTGGTATTGATGCAATAGAACTACAAATGAGAAAGAAGAAGAAAAAAATAGTCGGGTTTGTGAAATTTAGTCAAAGCAGGCGTAGGTACAGTGATTTGATAGAGGGCAAGAGCACAGGAAAACTCAAGACTAACTGACTTGTACTGACAGACTGGACCTCCAGACAGGTGTAAATACAAAAATTATCTCTTATCATAAGGTAGAAGCTTTGCACCATCAGCTAACTTTACTGAACTCAGAGCTGTATTGTACTTCCTGATGCTGAGAAGAATAAAAGTGTTTTGTTTAAAGTCGATGCTGGTCTCTTAAGATGCACCTTTGCATGGCACCCAGTGTAATAAACTGGTAGTTAACGTGTTATCTTTTAATGCTAGCCTATGATTAAAAACTACAAACTAGAAAGGCTGTCAAAATATGTAGTGAATAAAATATCATCCACAAATATAAAAGAACACTTGTGGATTTCCCTGAAATGTTTCTCCACTTACCTCTTTTGATCGGGTTGTTCCTGCTTGTTCGCCCATCCTGTACCGTCTTTCGGCACAATAATCACGTTGGGATCGTTTCCTTTGTTTTCGGACTTCAAGCTCGGCAGGTGAGCAGGAGGGGGCATGCGCCGGGCTGTGGCCACTTTGCCAAGACTCTGCAAGCCATGTCGCGGAACTACTGGAGGAGAAAACACAGGTAGATAAAGCAAGAGTGAGATTACATATGATTACGTAGATGTAAAGTAATCCATTCAATACTGACGAGGGAGACAAAATAAATCAATCTTACCTGTGTTTTTCTGAGTTTCTATTGATTTTCCCTTGTACTTGTCAAATAAGCTGAGTGAGGAATACTTGCTTTTCCCATCCTTGGACTTGGTTATTTGCCCCAAACGATCGGACATTGCGATGTAATGTCATCGAGTATGGAAATTTTTCTTTGCGCCTCTTCCCAGTGCCTTCTGATTCTATAAAGATGAGAAGAAATGCCCATGTTAAGTACAGACCTCAGTGTAGGAAAAATATTCAACCTTAGAAGCGGAGGATGTTCCTCTACTGCAGGATTCCTACACATTTCTCATTTTGAAATTCCATACTTTTCCCAGACTAAATTTCCAGACTTCTCAGTAGATTTTTAGACCATATCTGACATCTGAGTACAAATAGCTGGAATCAATGTGGTTTTTTAAAAAAAAGGGTTAAAAATGTAATTTTCACAGCATTCGTGCAGACTTATCTATTCACTGTGTCCACAGAAACCACATGAATGCAGCCATTGAGGTATGTTTTACTTACACAGAAAAAAAAACCAAATGTAATTTGTTATACATTTATTTTTCACCGCCTTCCCAAATAAAAATCTGGCGTGAGGCATATAAAAAGTCTCAATTGCGTCTCATGGCCAATGTATGACAGCTGGCAGCCCTTTACAACTTATTTTCTGGACAAAGTTACGTGCACTAGTGGATGTAGAGCTCAGAATTATGTGCACAGCTCAAATTTTAAGTGCACTGACACGCATTTCAGGTCTTGTATGTATGCAATTCAAAGATATTGCCGCATTTAGTGCATTTATAAGGCACTTGGGGCAGTGCTACTTTGCAGGCTTTTACATGCGGGCTTTGCACAGATTGGGGGCAACAGCCTGGAAACACAAATGTTTTTTTTCATACTGTTCTCTTATTTACATACTTATTCAGACCTGGAAATTACTAACATCAAATTCCATACTACACTGTGCAGGAACTCTGCTACTATCTTGTGTTGTTGAGAGGTAACTAGATTTTGACAAATTGCTCAGAAGATCTTGGGTGCAGAAGGGGGCAAATGGTAATTGAGGTACTGTTTGTTTTGTCTACTGGTTACAAAAAGACAAGAGAAAAATGCATTTATAGGGTCTATATTTCCAAAGATCTATGTAATAATAAATAAACTTTGCCTAAAATGTTTCTCCTGCTGACAGCCTCTTTCCATTGTCACTCTATAGTACGCTTTGGGGCCCTGACACCCTAAGAAGACAGTGGGTATTTTACCACCACTGGGCCACCACTTAGCTCACATGGTTCACCACCACAGTTTTAGCTTGATGTGAAGCACTGATGGGTACGGTATAGCTGAGAGTGACCGTTATGCATGACTCTGCAGTGGACGAGAGAAAGCTTTCATATCATTTTGTCCCAACTCAGTGAACTCTGTATTTTACCCACTGCAGAGCAAATAAAGGAAAGGCCAAGCAAAACTTAATAATGCAAGTTCCAACTTTTAAATCAGACATGTTCTGTATTGTGAGCACATGAAGGGACTGCTTAATCAGATTCAAAGTAATGTAGATATGGTTGGATAGTTTGCATCTGTCGCCCTTTGTCAGTGCTAGTTCCTCTAGGGCCCTTGGCCACACAATGATCGTAAGCATTTCGTCTGCGACCTCAGCAACATCGAAGCTGTACAGAAAATCCACATGAGCCATGTTGGCTCTGATCACGACTGACACAGCATGGTTTCAAACAGGTATCCTAACCAAATTACAAAATACTTTTTGTGTTCAGATCAACAATGTGACATTAAAAAAATTAAACATTATTGTTTTGAAACAGTCCTGTCCTTAAATGCGTATTTGATTTCACATGGGAAAATGTGATTTGCTTCTTGTCTCCATTTGCTGTGGAACTTCAACTTGACTTTTCGCATATTCTGATCTCAGGGCAGAGACATGTCCAACCTGTCTATGACATGTGAGCTGCACAGTTCCTTGAGTAGGATTCCTGGTATTTTGTACAAAAACATACCTTGCAAACAGCACTGAGTTGCTGTAAACAAAACCAAGGCTGCAGACATGCTTCCTTTCATACAGTATGTCTAAAGGAAAGCTAAGTGAATATGTTTGAGCAAGATAAAATTACTATGTACACTGTTCAACTAAACCAGTACAAACCAGACACTAATCTATCAGAGCATCACAATTTTCCCTCAGTTTTGAGTTTGATAGGACAGTTCAGGTATGTGAAGTATCCTGAGTAAATGGGAACATAGTTTCCGGCATATTGCTTCTGTGTTTTTCACATACTTTCGTTTGCTTTGATTGCCACAAAGAAAAACAAAAAACAGTAAGTCTATGTCACTGCAACCATCTGCATGGCTTGATACCACTAAGGAGGAATGTTTTGTTACTATCACTCATCTGACATGTTTAACCCTTTATTCAACCCAGAATTCAGTATGACAGACCAAGCTCTTGTTAACAGGAAGTAAGCATTATGATGTTGCCATGCAAAGAATCTTTTCTTTTTCCTGGTCGAAACTCCATTCCATCTATTCTTCCCTTACTGTTGAGCTACATCATAGAATTGATGCAATGACTTGTGGCGCATATGTTTTATTAACAACTAGGCTCTCAAACCATCAGGTAAGGCTTATATACACTAATGTGTCTGTCAGTAGTTCGCATCTGACATAGTCCTTAAGTTACCTGCTTGAATAACATGAAATTCTTAACCTCAACACTCTGTATTACCCACCAAAAACACTCTTCAGCTGTGCTCTAAAATATGTAGCAAATACTACTGTAACTTAACAACACTAACCACACAATGAAACAAAAACGTGAATAAACAAAATTTTGCAAGACACTGTGTACAGAAAATTGCCATATTATGACAATGCATTGATGTTTAACAGTTGAGCTCTTATTTAAAGTTACAGGAAACTGTGATTTTTGTGGGCCTGGATGAAACAATTCAAAGTAGGGGGGATTTTGAAAATTTGTTTGTCAACTTTACATACACTAGTAATAAGGAAAAAGAGCTGCGCACTTAACATCAGTCCAAAAACTTCTTAATTCTGGTGCGGTAGTCAGAGATGAAAGTCAAAAAGCGGAAAAGGACTCGCACACAGAAAACAAATGTAGACTGAGAGTCTTAATGAAAGATCATTTTACTGGGGATCTTCACAGACAAACAAGCAGCAAACGTTTCAGTCCTCAAGGGACTATCGTCAGTGCATATGATTTTTAACTTTACATACACTGAAATCTGCCACACCAGCCAAGCGGTCGCAAATATGTACAAGCAATATTAGTAACACAAGATCTATTAGCTTGTCATCTATAGCAAGGCAGAGTTATTTTGATCTTAAATAAAAGGGTTTAGACGGACACAATCAAATCACATTAAGTGCACACCCCAAAAATGTTTTTTTTTTCACGAGTTACATGATGTGCTACATGGGTGCTTGCCTCACAAGTCATTGTTCAATAGACTGCTTGTTCCATAACAATACATATGAAGAGATTGAGACACAAAGCTTTGATTAAATGAACTAAATGTTCGTGTTTTTTAGTTAACACCACCTCAGCTTTGCCCCCAACAGCGTAAAGCTGATGTTTTGAATACATAACGTTAATACACAAACCTACGCAAACAGTTATCGTCGTTTGAGCTGAATGCCAGACACCCCATAACATAGGTTATATTAAAGGCCGCTCGGTTAAAGCTCCGCATAGGCGTTTTAACGGGACTTGACGAGAAAAATAACCGTCCATCAAGGTCGTTTTACCGAATAATTAAACCGCATAATATAATTCCCTTTAACGTTCATTTCAGAAAAGCCATATAATCTTAACAGGCACCACCACATTACAAATTTAGCGTTAGTTAACATTAGGTTAGAAATGGAAGCTAACGTTATGACAGCTAACGCTACCGTTAGCAATTTCTCGACTTTCATTGCAATTTCGAGGTTATTTCCACCAGACAGCCTATGAAAAATAACACACGTACGATAAATGAATATACTAGCACAAGTATAACATAATTTTGACGACCGCAGAGTAACATTTGACCTCTCTGGTGTTAGCGATAGTTGTAGGTGTCGTTACCTTGAAAGCTAAATGCTAATTCCAGCACATGAAACTGACACCAGTCAGTTCGCTGCACGAAAACAAAAACAAAATGTTTTTCAGCTTGTCAGACGAAACAAAAATGGGCTCTTGGTCAGTTTAACAGACAATAAAGACAGCCAAATATTGCCTTTTCTTATAACGTACCAGAACATAACAGAAATAAAAAATGACCAGAAGTGCAGTTGCTAGCCATCACTGGTGAAATATGCTGGCTAGCGGCTAAAGAAAATGGCTATGTAAACATGGCCAACAGCGGCCAAGGTCCTGTAGAGCTTTATTTCATTATTTTATACAACATTTTAGACTCTGTAGATAGGGACAAATTGCTGTTTTTCTGTTTATGCAAGCTAACACGCAGAAATAACGGTTAACAGCCGTTTGTTCTCACTTAGCATTAGCTAGCTTAGACACAGCCGCAGCTTGTTGGAAAACTAGCGAAACGGCAATCCCGTATAACTTCAGTCTAACGTTAGTGTTCAAAAACAACCCTGACAGGCCGAGGGGGCTTCAGAGCATTTGCATTTGTGCTTAGCATTTTTATACACACTGATTTTTGAGGGTATCTCTACAAAATACCCAGACTTGTGCTAGCATTTTCAACCTTTCGTGGTTTTCGGAACGGTCTCACGACAGCGATGGGAATGTAGGACAAGGCGATTAAAAATGGCTGCTGCCCAGAACAAAGCAACAATAAAACTGGGCAGCAGAGAAGACAAGCAAAACTGGAGATTTGACACAACCACCTGCGTCCATAACTCACCGATTCAAAGACTTAGAGTATCTTCTGATCAGTGACAGTGATTTATTTCCACAAACTGTTGTCTATTCAAAGGATGGATGGCGATTGAAGAGCCCAATCTTCATAGGTTGAACCGATCGCAGCGTTGTTGCTGGGGTCCTACCCGGCCTGGAAATGAACAGGGTTGTGTGTAGGCTGGATCGGCTCGGCTGAGAGCGTCATACGTCACCAAGCGTCGCTGATGGGGAAACACAACAGGCGCCCCTGCTGGTTGATTTCAGCAACTACAGAAAAACCTTAATCATATTTGAGCATTTTACATTTCTCTTTATAAATATTAGATTACAAAATGCAGGAAATGTGCCTGAAGTAAAACTAAAAATATACTCTGACATTGCAGACATATTATTATTTCATTAAAACAATAATATGAGATCAGATGTGTCACATTAACACACATCTTGGACTATTATGTGGTATCTTGGACGATTATCTTTGTGTGTCTGAATTGCACATAGCTTCTATATTGTGAGCTTTTGTACAACCACTGGCCACGCTCAATATTTTTGCACATCTCACACAAAACTGTCCAGCTCTTTCATTATATTATACACAATTCTTATAGTATTTTCATAGTGTCCTTTTCATTGTTTATTGTAATTTATTCTGTATTTCTGTTATTGCAATACTTGGCCTTCATTTATTTTATTTTATCTTCATTATTTTATGTACCAAACACCAAGAAATACACTCACTGTTCTTTAATTGTAGATCTAGATTGGGATTCCTCTGTAAATGGACTGCATTTATATACTGCTTTTATTTCACAGGGCTGTATAATTTGCCCTGCATTCATCTTTTTAGAACAAAATCTCTGTGGCGGCAGAACTCACTGGCTTGTTGCAATGCTTCATCTTCATTAAGGATTTTGTTTTCCTCAAATTTTGAATAATAAGACAAAAATTTTGTGTCACTATTTTCTAGAAGTTGACTGCCAGACTTCAGATCCAGGAGGAGCAACACAGATTGCACCCTGGCTGTGGAACAGTGGACCAGCTCTCTTTACCCTTGCAGGGCTGTTGCAGAAGAGTCATGGGCATTTACCTATCCAGTCTACATGTGCTTTGTGGACTTGGAAGCTGCTACAACTCTGCCCCCCAAGGAGTCCTTTGGGGGTACTGCGGGAACATGGGGTACTGATATTCTTGCTACGAGCCATTCGTTCTAGTATAACCAAAGTTCGAGCTGTGTCTGCATGCTCGGCACAAAGTCAAGCACGTATTTAGCCGGTGTTGGCCCCTGCCTGGGTTGTCCCCTGTCTCGGATGCTGTTTGTAATATTCATGGACAGAATCTCAGGGCACAGCTGGTTTGGTGGCCTCAGAATTGCGTGCTTTTTGCAGATGATGTGGCTCTGTTGGCTGAATTACAAAGTAACCTCCAGCATGCACTGGTGTGGTTTGCAGCCAAGTGTGAAGCGGTTAGAATGAGAGTCAGTGCATCCAAGTCTGAGTCCATGGTTCTTCACTGGAAAATGGTGGATTGCTCCCTCTGGATTTGGAGTGAGTTGCTGACCTACGAAAAGGAGTTCAATTATCTCAGGGTTTTGGTGATGAGTGGGAGCTTGAGATGGACAGACAGTTTGGTGCAGCGTCGGTATTGATGCAAGTTTTACACTGGACCGGAAGACAATTTCTCAAATTACCAGTTCATTTAGCCAAGTCCTGACCCTCACCTATGGTCATGAACTTTGGGTAGTGACCAAAAGAAGAGATCGCAGAAACAAGCACCCACAATGAGTTTCCTCTCCAGGGTGGCTGGGCTCAGACTTGTAAGGAGCTTTGACACCCAGAAGGTGCCAGGTGGTTCGGGCATCTGATCAGGATGCCCTCTGGGTGCCTCCTGTTAGAGGTTTTCCAGGCGTGTCCAGCTAGTAGTAGGCCCACGACCCAGAACATGCTGAAGGGATTATATATCTCATCTGGCCTGGGAACACCTCTGTACCCCCCAGGAAGAGCTGGAAAACATTGCTTGGGTGAGGGATGTCTGAAATACACTTACACTCTTTTTCATGCACACACTGAAGGATCTGATGGGATTACATTTCACAGAGACTGTATCTTTAATGATTTCATGTGACAAATAAATTGATTAAGTGCTTGACTGAGTGATTAACTGGTTGATTCAATGATTGATTGACTGAATACTTTTCCTGGGGGCCTGCTGCCAGTGGATGAAAATGGATGGATAGACATGGAGAAATGACCTCTTTAAATGTAAGACTTTCTCATGACTAAACTACAGAGTTTAAGGGTGAATCCAGCTATGTCAGTGAGTATGTTTGCATTCACGTGTGTCCCATTTCTACACAAGAAAGTTGCCTGTGAAAGGGACGAAAATGGTTCTGCTGAAGCTCTTCAATTTGATTTAAACTGTCAGGACAAAATTATATAACATATGCTATATAAAACCAAGTTACATCATAAGGTTTTTGCTTTGGGTCCATTTTCCAGGAGCAAGTAAACTAATGCGGCAATGGTCAACCAAAACAACACCTCTCTGGAACATTGCCTGTGTCATGATGGACAGATAAGACTGTTTACTGAAGCACTGAAGTATGCTCAAGCAGAACCCTCTAGAGGGAGCACTTGTCTAACTCTTCCTCAACCAGTCATGTCAAAAGTCTGCAAGTATCTCCCTGATCCACCAACTACTGTATGTTTTTTGTTGGGGGTTTTTTGGTGCTGACAAAGCACCATTTTGAAAAGGTAAAAAATTTGCATTTATATTGTGCAGATGTGAACTAGAGCTGCTGCTATTAATCACACCATTGTCATTTTATCATGTCGATTTTGTCTCCAGTCCTCTTGTATAGTTTCTATTTTTAAATTCCCTTTTTAGTTAATGTATATATGTTTATTTTGGCTACTTTCTATACTTATCTGTATCTATGTCTGTCCTTGTATTGCTGCAACAGCCGATAAGTAAATGTGTACCTTAGTGTAAAATGAATGCTGAATTAATCTGAATGATCATCTAACAAAATGTATATAAGCATGAATGTTCCTTGAGGCAGTTAACAGTGAGTCTATATGATATGTGTTTCTCGTGTGCCGCAATACACACATAGTTTACAGCACTAATTTGGACCAAACCATTTTCTGCTGAGTTTATTAAGTCTTTATGCAACTGTTTTGCAGATCAGTGACCAATATTTTTATCAGCCTAGACAGCAGTCTTTTTTTAACTCAATGAGGTGAAACTGAGAAGATGAGAAAATGTCACTGATATACCCCAGAAGAATACCTGTAACATACCTACATGATACACAGGGGTTGGTGGCACCTGGAGAGTTGTGTCGTCTAATGTTTCCTCAGAGCATGACAAATACAGAACATAAAGACACAACAGTAGAAAGTGTGTCGTCTGTTGAGTCAGTGCATGTGAACCCTGCAGAAACAGGCCCGCGAGTACTATCAGCACTGACTCACAGGGATATTTTGGGTACGTGCTATGCAGGATTGTAGAGGCCTTGATTCTGGTGCAAAATCAAACAAACCTGCACTGGGACAAGCTCTGATTTGGCCATGTTGCTGTGCTTTGCAAGGGAGCAAATCATCCTATATGAAGCTTTAAGTTAATATGTGGTCATGACGTGACAGCAAAGACTCCATAGAGAAAGAGTTCTCATATACCATGCGGTTAAGTCACTGTCAATTTTTTTTAAATCTCCTTCTTTATCTTTGTGTGCATTCAAATGATGTAAGATGGTGGCATTGGTAAACATGAACAATCATGCCCTGGGAACCAAGAATGTCCACTGCAAATCTCACGGAAATTTGTGCATTATTTCTCAAAACTGTTACTCAAAGTTTTTTGTACGACAGTGCAGCTTCCTGTGTACCAACCACCAGCGACTTATGTTGGTTGAACTTTATCTGAACCCAAATTTCAAGAAACAGTGTTTGCAGCAGGAGTGTCAAAGTCTAACAAATTTCTTGATCCTTCTTAGGACAAAAAACCCTCTGCTCCTCGACTGTTCAAACTTTGAGTCCATAAAGACTTCTTATTATGTCTGTCTGGTCTGTACTCTTCACCATTTCTATCTACTCTACGCTGCTCATTCAAAACTTTAAAAAGAAAAAGGGAGCACTCTTTGCTCCAAATGTGCTTCACATTTGGCAACTTTCTTCTGATGCCCAACAATGCACATACAAACAGGTAACACATAAGAATCTCTGACTGCTGAAGTCCTCTCCCCTCTCTCTCTCTGTGCCAGGGAGTATTTTTTAGGCAGTTTCAGTTCCTGCTATTTAAACAGTTTCAGAGCACACACCATTGCGTTGGTGTTGTTTCCTGTCAGACTGTTCTGTGGTAAGAGTAGTGTGACAGGAAACTAGAGTCAAAGGCTGTGAAGACACACAGACTTAATGACAGTCAGAAATATTGTACATTGTTTGCTCTGATAGTCAAGTATTTGGTCTAAAATCACATGAATGCAGTTAATAGGCAACTATAGGACTGGACTGAAGCACTATCTGTTGATAAAACTACTAAAGCTCTCTGCCAAATTAACCCCTCCTTTGCATACTGCAGTGTTCTTGTGGCTGTGTAGCTGCTCTGAGATGTAATAGAGGATCTTTGCATTTCTTTTTTAGTTATGTCAGGATGTAATGTTGCTTTACGTGAAGTACATTCTGTGCAATAAGTAGGATATATTTATAGAATTTAGCCCTTAAGTTTACCACAGCCAGAAGGAGTATAAAGACCTTGTCAGAGCTGTCTCATCACTTATGGTTTAACACTTTTTTATTCTTTTGCTTACCAAGTTGTGCACCATGTGAGGCCTGACAGTCCATGTGATTATGAAAGCCATCAGAACAATTTGTTGCAGAAAGTTTGCTTCTATATAAGCAGTTAAGCTTTCTATAGCAGTGGTTCCCAACTGGTCCAGCCACAGGGTCCAGATTGCTCCTTAGTCATCAATTCAAGGTCCCACAGTGTCATACTTGCGTTTGGCCATGTTGGTAAGGTAGTATGCTCTCTGTCAAGTAGCTGTCCTTTAGTCACTCCCTCTACAGCAGGAAACAGCACTTCAAAAATGCAGCTCTGTGCCAGAAGTTCACTGTACTTGAAAATAGAGTGTTTTTTGCAAACTTGACATGTTTGCAAGTCACTTGTGGTCCATTCAGAATGGCCCCACGACCCACTTTTGGTCCGTGACCCACCAGTTGGGAACCACTTGTCTACAGGATTCAGCTGATTCATAAACATTCCTCAAATTATATGGAGTTTTCTGCTTTCTAGTCGGCTTACGGATTCACCCAAATTTAAATTAAAAATATTTGCCAGACCTTGTATTGTAGACAGAGTGTTGCGGATGAATGGCAAGATCACACAATCACACATTAACACTGAAAACAACTATAAAAACAAACAATTTCAACTATAATATGCATACTTATGTTCATATATGGACGGCATGGTTGTGTAGCGCTTAGCACTGTCGCCTCACAGCAAGAGGTTTCCTAGGAGCCCTTCTGTGCAGAGTTTGCATGTTCTCCCCGTGTCAGCGTGGGTTTTCTCCGGGTACTCCGGCTTCCTTCCTTCATGCACTAACATGGAACCCACAAGGCAAGAGGAAGCAAGGGAGACCTAAAGCCACCTGGAGAAGAACCACAGAGGAGGAGATGAAGGCGGAAGGGCTGTCATGGCAACAACTGACAAAGAGGGCATAAGACTGAAGAGGATGGAGGAGTTTCGTCAATGGCCTGTGTTCCTCAGGGAATTTAAAGGCCTAAGTAAGTAAGTAAGTACTCCGGCTTCCTCCCACAGTCCAGAGACATGCAGGTTAATTGGTGACTCTATATTGTCCCTAGGTGTGAATGTGAATGGTTGTCTGTCTCTACATGTCAACGCTGTCTGGCGACCTGTCCAGGGTGTATCCCGCCTCTCGCCCAATGTCAGCTGGGACAGGCTCCAGCCCCCCTACGACCCTCAAGAGGATAAGCCGTTATGGAAATGAATGAATGAATGAATGAATGTTCATATATAAAAATAATGAAACACAGAGGCATCCATGTTTTACTGACAGACCACCTCGTTTTATTAATGAGATGGAAAAACAAAGTAAAAACATGACATACAGGTCCCTGTACAGAATAAAATGAATTAATGTACACAAAACTGTATTTACACACCAAACCACAAAAAAGTTTGCCACAAAAAAAAAAAAAAAACTCATTTCGAAGGTCCTATAAAAAAATAAATCCAAACAGAAAAGTTGTCCAAAACTTCCCTTGTCTAGTGGGGCACCATCACCAACAAAACATAAGCATCTGTTAGAGCTGAAGAGAAATGTCTTCTAAAAAAAGAACTCATGAAATCACATGGCACGTTGAAAGGAAATGATATCTCACCCTATAAGAAAAATATTTCTTCCTGCACATGACATTTTGTTTAACACAAGCAGCTAAATTCAGTGGCATCAAAACAAGTTCATATTAAACGTTCAGTAACAAGAACAGAATCCCATCAGAAATATACAAACATAATAGTCATGCCAATCAATAACAATGTGGAATATCCAAACGATGATTACTTTATACACTTTAGAGTTACGTCCAATAATATAGCCCTACACCAAACTCTATTCAGTGCTCAACAAGGTTTAAGTATTTTACAATACCAAAAAAAGCATAGATATTTAAAAAAAAAAGAAAAAAAAAAAGGAGAATAGAGGAAGAGGAAGAGGTAGCAGGAAAGGAAGATAAAAGGAAGTAAGATGGCAAAGAGGAAGTGGCATATCGACTCAAGAGAGACTTTGTTGAATAGAAAGAGGTTCAGTTATGGATGGATGGTAGCACTTTTCATGCATGAGAATTAAAAGATCTAAAAAGAAAATCCTTCATGTACATTTTCAGTTCGAGGTGTGTTTTAGTAGGTTTGACTGAAGGTTCTAGGATTTGTGAAGCATTATAAAGGTTTCGTAATGTCTTGTGACCTGCTTTCCTTGGCTGTTACATGCAAGCCAGCATCTGATTCCAAATATCCAAATACGAATGTTTCTCTGTTCCCATAAGAACTTCAGACCCTTGCAAAAATAACTTCATAAGACCTCAAGTCCTTTATGTTGCAGTGTTACAGTGTATCAAATGAACCTTGTGTGCTAGCAGAGCCTTGTATTAAAAGCTCAGAAAAAGGGGCTCCAGCTGAATGTGCTTATGGAGATAAGAGTCTGACAGGTGCTTGATGAGAGCCACACCGTCTCCATCAAGCTGAAGTGGAGCATGCCCAGTGCAAAGCCACACACCATATCAGTTAGGTGGTGTTTCCCCAGCAGCACCCGGGACATGCCCACCAGGAGGGCCCACAGCACCAACAGGATGCGCAGCGGCACAGCCAGGACCAGGTGGGACAGCAGGAACTTGGAGACCATGGCGGCCCGGCTGGCATGAGCAGCGGGGAAGGAGTAGATGTCCATGGCAACGCAGTCCATGAAGCCTGGCGTCATTTCCCAGGGTCCCTTGCGCTTCACCAGTCTCTGGACTCCAGCAACGGTCATGACATCAAGAATGAGGGCTGTCGTGAAAAAAAGGGAGTTAGATTACACAGGCAAAAACAACTGTGTAGACATGCTATAACTGTGACAGTTCCTGTGGTGACAGATTAGGATCCTTTACTTGAAAGTAGTAGTTGACCCTCCCTGTAGTGCCACCATGAGGTTCAACTTTGTGCTTTTGAGTGAAATGTCTCAACAGCTATTGGACGGATTGTCATGACATTTGGTGCAGACATTAAAGGAGCTATATGTAAGAAATCTAAAGCAAATAGTCGTAAAATCCTCCTAATATGTCACAGAGACTAAGGAATAAAGTTCATATAACATACTGATCACACCGACAACAATAGTACAGCCAGAATATTCGCATTTAAAAAACATTTTTACGGTCCGCAAATCATGTTTATGTTTTGAATTTGTGTTTTAGCCTGGTGCGCCACCCACCGCCGTCTACCAGTCACGCAGTCAGTAGAGTCTCAGCATCAGTTAAAGTTACGACTGAGCTACAGCAGCACGGCAAGCAGCATTAGCAGTGTCCCGGTACATAGCATTAGCAGCCGGCTCCTCCTCAGCTGTATCCCGGCAGCAGCGTTAGCAGCAGAGAAGCCGGACTTGCTCGAACGGTCCGCTGGAAAACCGAAGATCAAGGACGCGGCGACGCGGCCCTGCCACGGCAGCCGCCCGTGGGCAAACAATCAGTCTCCAGCGTGCCGCTGTCCAGCAACCTCAAATCTGTAGGGGAGGGGGGGCAGACACGACTCGCGGCAGTATTTTGAATTTGAGTGCAGTAACCGTTTTGGCCACATTCTTACATACAGCGCCTTTAAAGCAGCCCTCAGGATGAACTGTAATAACTTTGTGCTCCCCATCATCAGCTCACCATTTTAAATGGTTCAGGTCTAAAAAACCTGCAACACTGATGACATTCCCATCGGCCTTTGCTTTAATTCATGTTCAGCGCTAATTAGCAGAGGTGGAACCAAGTCATTGTTTTACAAGTCATGAGTTGCAAAACATTGTCTTTGACCTCAAGTCCCATGTCAAGACAGGCAAGTGCCAAGTCAAGTAAGTCAAGACTGACATGTATCAAGTCAAGTCCAAAGTCAAAGACAGGCATGTTTCGAGTCAAGTCCCATGTCAAGACCGGAGTCAAGTCCCAAGTCCTAAATCAAGTCCTAAATCAAAACTAACAAGTCCAGAATCAAGCCCCAAGTCAAGGCTAACAAGTGCTTAGTCAACTCCCAAGTCAAGACTGACAAGTCCCAGGTCAAGTCCCAAGTCAAGACAGGCAAGTCCGAAGTCAAGTCCCATGTCATGTCCCATGTCAAGACTGACAGGTCTCAAGTCAAGTCCAAAGTCAAGACTGACAAGTCTCAAGTCAAGTCAAAAGTTAAGACAAACAAGTCCTAAGTCAAGTCAACACAGGGAAGTTCTGAGTCAAGTACTAAGTCAAGACAGGGAAGTCCTGAGTCAAGCCCCAAGTCAAGTCTTAAGTCAAGTCAAGACAGGGAAGTCCTGAGTCAAGCCCCAAGTCAAGTCCTGAGTCAAGTCCAAAGTCAAGACAGGGAAGTCCTGAGTCAAGTCCCAAGCCAAACATCTCTAGTCAAGACAGGCAAGTCCTAAATCAAGTCCTTCATCATAACTAACAAGTCCAGAGTCAAGCCCTAAGTCAAGTCCCATGTCATGTCCCATGTCAAGACTGACAGGTCTCAAGTCAAGTCCAAGGTCAAGACTGACAAGTCTTAAGTCAAGTCAAAAGTTAAGACAGACAAGTCCTAAGTCAAGTCAAGACAGGGAAGTTCTGAGTCAAGTACTAAGTAAAGACAGGGAAGTCCTGAGTCAAGCCCCAAGTCAAGTCCTGAGTCAAGTCCCAAGTCAAACATCTCTAGTCAAGACAGGCAAGTCCTAAATCAAGTCCTTCATCATAACTAACAAGTCCAGAGTCAAGCCCTAAGTCAAAAGTCCCAAGTCAAGACAGGCAAGTCCTAAATTAAGTCCTTAGTCATAACTAACAAGTCCGGAGTCAAGCCCCAAGTCAAGGTTAACAAGTCCTGCATCTAGTCCCAAGTCAAGGCTAACAAGTCCTGAGTCAAGTCAGTGATGCTTTTAAACATGTTAAAGTTTAAAAGCATCTATTGTTAAAGAAAGGGTGGCTGAACTTAATCATACAAAAGCAGTGCTGACATTGCACTTTCATAGCATATAGCACTACCAACCACTGCTGAAACACAGTGGATTTTGTATGTTTCTGCCCTGGCATGTATTTGTTGTACTGTATTTAACTCATCACATATTGGAAACATGTCTATAAATTTCTCTGCACATATTGGCTAGGGCTATCAAGTGTTTTCAAGTCAAACTGCTCAAGTCCAAGTGATGTCATGAGTCATAGGTGAGGTAAGGTGACTTGAGTCCACAAATTTGCTAATAAGCAAATGTAAAATGCTAACATGCTAAACTAAGATAGTGTACATGGTAAACACTATACCTTTGAAACATCAGCATGTTAGCATGTTGAAGTTAGCATATAGCTCAAAGCCCCTTTATGCCTAGGGACAGCCTCACAAAGCTGTTAGCATGCCTGTAAACTCTTAGTCTTGTTACATATGTAAACAGTGCTGCACAGAACAATAGTGATCAGAGTAATATACAGATGATTAATATCTGAGGGTGACAAACTGCCTCAGTTGACAGCATGGTTTTATCTGGACTTTTTTTTACAATGCAGTGAGTCTTCAAAGAAAGCAGAAAACAACTGTGGCTCAAATGTAAACAGATATCTTGGTGACCGAGAATAACCAATAAAGCTTACAATACCGAGAAGCATTTGCTATGAGTCCACATGCCAGACATTTGTGGATGCCTTTTATAGCTCTATAGCACTCCCAAAAATATCTCCACCATCGCCATCTTTAACCTCTGTTTAAGTCTGCCATCTTCACACACACTCAACCAGCCACGCGCTAAATAACTGTCAGTTGTCTGACATATTGGTTATGCTGCCTTACTTCTCATTCCAGTCGCCCACTCCCTGTCCTAACAGGGCCATTATTTTAAACTTCTGCTCCAGCTCTTCAAAGGCAGGCTGGTGAGGTGGGAGAAAAATGTAAATGCCAAAAGAAGAGATGAAGGGACAAGAGTAAAGAAAAGGAAAAATTGTTCAGGACATGAGCTAAGCAGACAATGATACTGGTGAAATGTGAGAGAGGAGTTTGCTGTCGGGCCCTATGGTGCCCTCTGGCAGTCCACATCTCAAAAGTACAGAGCGGAGGCAGAAGGTGAGCCAAGCAGTGAGGCATCATATTATCAGCAGTAAGGTCGAGCCTGTTTGTGGTGCCCTTCAGCTGACTAAAGCAACAGTGATGATTCACTTTGTCTCAGTAGGACTGTGGGGATAAATAAGCAAAATTTGATTTTTCATTTTGCCTGTTTTTTCCCTGAAAAATCCCAGTTGTGCTCTCCAAAACACCTGCTCGCAGACTGCGTGAATCATTCGTCCCCGCCAAGATTTCTTATCTGCGGTGTGTGCTGTCACTGTAAATAGTTTTCCAGTGATTTTAGCTGTGAAACATCATCAGCACATACATCACAACTGCAGTCAGCACGGTGTAGTAACATGTTTTATGTCAGCCCCTGAGTCACACAGCACACAGTCACTGATCACACATAAACTGTCAAAAACACACGCCATCAGTGAGTCAGATCTCAAACTTAAGATTTACTGTTTCAGAGGAAACTGCTACATAGAGAATAGAAACCTTATCTCCAAGAAGTGCAACAGGTGTGGGCAGATAATTGTTCAGGGTGCCACACATCAACTTGCATTGTGGGGGAAATCCCAAACACACTGTTTCTCACACTAGCAAGCTTATATGGAGGAGTACTAACTGCTATGCTTTGCTTCCACTGTCAACAAGGCTGTGTCTGCCACAAACTCTAATTGACTCATTAGTCAGTAGATCAGTTGCAATACAGGGAACCCTAAGTGTTAGGCACTTAGGGCCCCGGGACCCCAACCCCGATCCCCACCTGCAAAATGTCACCGAACAACCAGGAAGAGACTCAAAATGACCACAACAGGATACAAAGGAACTGCTGATGGCGCCCCAGATTCAAACGTCCAAAAACACATAATTGAAAGCACAGGCGCGCGAGACCAGCGAAAGCACGTGAACACACATGAAGGCGGTGCCCATGTCTCACAGTCTCGCGCAAGCGCGCACACGTGAGCACGGTACACAGGGTGGCAGTCAGAGATACAGGCTACAATGAGGCTAAAAACAGAGTTCAAATGACGTTTTTCCACACAACTTTTTATGTCGGGGCTTCAGGACACTTGGATCACTACGGACGAGCAGTATGGAGATATTCTGTGGTTTCAATTATGTGTTTTTGGACATCTGAATCTGGGGCGCCGTCAGCCTCCATTAGGTGGAGTTGTGTTGCTACCTCCTCTCCCCTGGGATCTCTGCAAGGGATGTGAGGACTCTAAAACTTCACCTGAGCCTCCATAGGCATATGGGTGAGTAGATAATGGCTGAATTTTCATTTTTGGGTGCACTATCCCTTTAAACTGAGATAATGCACAACACAAAAGTTGTGCATTTGATGTGAAAATACCTATTCAAACACCTGCAATTACTGATCATTTGGTCACGTGGCGACAGTGGAAACAAGCTGTAAACACAGCACTGACATATCATCACCTTTTGTGTTGATACAGTGAACTTTACTCATCTAGCAAATAAGAAGCAACAGTAGCATTTGAGTCAAGTATTTAGTCTCCTTTTAGCTTTGTTTTTGGTCTCCTCCAACCATATCTATCACTTCAGCCACTAAATGCTCCACGCATTTCACTGAAGAAAGTTGCCAACTGTGGCCAAAAAAGTTCTTGATAAGAGCGGTAAGAGTGAACAAAAACAGAAAAGTTGTGGGCCGGACAGTGAAAATGAGTTGAATGCTGCTACAAATCCCAGAAGAGCTGAAGGGTACTGCAGAGTGGGGTGATAATTCTCTGTGGTTTTGTCACTATGAGTGTCTCCATTTACATACAGGTAGTCATGTGATCCTTTGTTGATATAAAAATATTGGTTATAGCTGCTTTAAAGGATTGTGGCATTGCTAAATTATTCTGCTAACTGAGAGTCAAGAGCTGCACACAGATAAGCCCTCTTGAAATGTAATGCTAAATACTGAGCTATCTGTTCCACCAAGCATGGTGAAAAATTAATTACAGACAACAGCTGTGTGAGTAACGAGCATGGCCTCATCATGTCTGTTTGTTCCTGTCACCTCCCATGCAGGCGTCGACTACAATAAAGAGAACTGAGCACTTAGAGGACAACAAGACTCTGCCTCATTTATCTTATCTGGACAACAGGTGCGGGTGATGTTCCTTTTTGAATCAATGTACAAAGGGATTGTGCATGGGATGAGGTAAAGAAAGATTCTTTGGGAAGTGGAGTAACAGAAACACAGAAGAAGAAACCAGAAAACACCACAGCAGAGCTACACCTCAGCTGATAAGGACGGGAACATCTGCACAGTCAAGGTCTGCTCTGGGAGTGTCTGACTCGCTCAGTAGTCTTGCACACAGTCCCAGTCACTTCAAAACACTATATGGAAAATATTTCTGCGCTGCACCGTTCATACGCTCGTGGCAGCAGGCTGAATTAAACCAAACCTGACAGGCCAGTCTTGGCTGATTACTTTCCTCTTAGGTGAAAAGAAAACACAATTTCAGTCAGCATTAAATATTAATTCCCCACCCACTGTTCAGCGTGTTCGTAGATTTTCTCCTGACAGACCTCAACAGACCAGAAATGATCCTGGGCCGACAAATAATGAACAAGCATTTGGGGCCGGACAATATCGCAAACACAATACAACAGTGTCCTAAATCCAGAGATTTACTGGCCTCCAATCAGAGCTCAACGTGGCCACAGCCAGGAGATTTGTACTGTGTGTTTGTCAATAATCTGTGTTTGGGTCCAGACTGTGCATGTGTGTGTACATGTGCACTTGATACAGGTCCTCAATTCATGCTGTTTTAATTTGATTTAATCAAAAACTGTGTAATACATAGAGATGGCTGGCAAATATCATGAACCATTTTATAATCTCATGCAACTCAGCACTGCAAAAATGCTACCTTTGAGTCAGTGCTTTTTGCATGGCTGTATTGGATTGGAAATTCCAGTTGGTCCAGTATTCAGCCACGTGTATCATTACCAGAACCCCCTCCATATCATATCACTCCTCTTCTCCAGCAACTTCAACAACTTCCTGTTAAATTGCATCTATTTCAAGATTCTGCTTCTCAACTTTAAGGCCCCTAAACTCCGTCATATCTACACACCCTCCTGTACTCTTAGATCCTCTTCTGCACTCCAACTCACATCACCATCTGCCCGCTTGACCACCATGGGTTGAGCCGTTCTGGCCCCCCGCCTCTGGAACTGTCTATATATTATAGATAATATTGACTCCCTTTCCACTTTCAAATCCCGTCTGAAAACACACCTTTTCAAGCTGGCATATTCAATCTGATTTAATGTAACACACATACTGAGACTTGCATTGATGATGGATTTTATACCTGATATTTATAATTACGATTTTTTGTCTATTCTATTGTTACATTACATAATGTTAAGGTGTAACTCATAATAAGACAGGACGCTCGGCCACCGAATGCAATGATTGGTCGGAGTTTTCTTAGAACCATATGAGAATGGTATAATTATGAGTTTTTATCTCTGGTGGAATTCACTTACATTTTAGTGTGCCATCAGCTTATTAATAGCATTTTAACCTAAACAAAGAAAAGCCTAAAATTTCCAGAAAGGTAAGTGTCCCTTAAAAATGTAAAAAGAGGTATTAAAGTGCATAATAAAACCATAAAAATAGAGCTTATTTACATACAGTATATATATAAAAAAGTGCCAGGGGAGGATACCCCTGTCCCCTGGCAGAGGTCCAGGCTATGCCCAGCATGTCATCAAATCCTAGAAACACCCCTGCGTACACCTGACCTGTGCAGGATTGTTGTGACTGGCTGCATATGGCAGCTGTGACTTGATTTACCTCTTGGCAAAGGTAAGTGAGGATGGCAAAGAATTAAATGTTGAAAACAGGCAATTAATTTATTATACACTATTATACTATATGTTTATTAACTGGCCCCTAGCCTCCTGTCATTTTGCAAGAGTGACCCCTGAGTAGAGAAAGCTGGGTATCTGTGAATCAGATTGTAGGTGATGTGTGTAAAAACAGTCTACTTTAAGTCAAAATGCAATACAAAATCCTGTTGACTTTTTTTTTTTGCAAAGTCTTAAGTTGCTGCTTTTGTCTATTGCTGAGGGACAGTGATTAACAAGGGTGTTTTTTTATCATTAAGTGCATGAGTTTGAACTTATTAAGTATTTATGATGTTTGCGTTTTAGCTCATGGCTTCACAATGGTTAATAAATAATGCATTCATACTTTGTAGAGCAAGTTAAGTTGCCATATTGTCATGAAAATACAGTAGCCTAAATGAGACAGCTGACTGATTCACAGGTGAAAAGAAAACAGGGTGCAGTCACCTGTTTCAAGTTTTGACAAAGACAGAATGTGGGTCAGTTTCACCCCAAAAAAGTAAAGATTTTAAGTGCATGTCAGACTTGCTCCTCTTGTGTGGTGCATGCTGGGTATTAAGCTACTGCGGACGTTTGGAGAGGTCGGTGGTGAGTGTGGCATTTACCAAGCAGCAGGTTGACCAGGACCTCTTGTCCAGCCAGAGTGTTACTCCTGGTGAGACACACGATAGTGCCAATGATCCACGTGATGCCGTGCCCTGTGAGCGCCAACAGGGCGACCATGGAGCGGCAGCCTCCCCAGGAGGACGACGTGTAGGCGCACACCCCCATGCGCTTGGACAGACAGATGTCAATGGCGAGGAGGGAGTTCATCGCTATCCCCTTGAATGAAGGGTTCAGCTGCATGCAGTCCTCCTCAGGCATCTTGCTGGGCTCTCTCCTGTCCTTGCTGCCACTGTCGGTAGGTTCCTCGGTCGGCTGGCTTGTTTGGTGCTTGATTTGACCCGGTCGCCTCGCGCTGCCTCGGCTCTCAGAGGGGCCACCACCGCCACCGACACCGCCACCTCCACCTCCGCCGCCTCGGAGCGGTTGGTTCAGGGATATGAACTCAGGTCTGCTCAGGACGCTGTTCCTCTCCCGCGCCCTGGATCTCACAGTGTAACTGGAGGGCATGTTTTGGATAGGGCCAAGTTTCTCCTCTGTGGGCGCAACAACCGATTGTCAATCTGTGGAAGATAATTGAAGTGGTGCGAGTTCACCACCACAGTGAAAGCCCCCCTACACCAGTCCTCCCCCTCCTGTGGCCTTAATAGATATATTTAGACCCAGTGGAATGTGTGATGGCCATGCTGTTTATACACGACCCATGCACGCTGGGAGAGCGGAGCTATTGAATGGCATCTGCCTCGGCCAATCCAGTGAAACCCGATCTACAGCATGGAGATAAAATAACAACATGAGCATCTTGTTACGCCACAGCATGGCACAGCTACACAGCTAACAGGTGCTTCCCTGCGTGTGCAAAACAGCCTCAGTGTAGGAAAGAAATACGCAAGACACGGTGTTGTCATCTTACCAAGCGCAGGATGAATATGAAGCATCACTCTAAATCTGCCCTGCAGCCTCCATCACACCTCTGATATCCAGGCAGCGAGCAGAGAGACAGGGATCTACAGTAGCTTATAAAGCGACGCAGGCAAAACCTCAAACAGTTAACCATGAGCCAAAACCATAAACAAAGGGGTGCAGGAGAGGCAGCCCAGCCAGTGCAGCATTTGGTGCTTCCGTGCGGATTTGACGTAGGTTTACGCACGATCCCGATTCAGCCTCCGCAGTGCGCTCTGCTGAGGAGCGGAGTTCTCCAAGGTGCTTAAACAGACAGCGGCAGGACAGAGGAGGAGCACCCTGGCATGATGTAAGCCTCACAGAGACAGAGGGAGCATTGTCACGGTGCTGCCATGCGAGTAAACAAACAGCAAATACAAACAAAAGCAACCGAGTAAATAAATGCGTACATAAATAACGCGTTATGGTTGTTAAGTGGAGAATAGCCTAAAATAAAAGCTACGTTTCACATGACATGGCAGCTATAGGAACAAATCACACCACATATTAATAAAATAATAAAAATGTGGTAGTCAGACCGCAGACTTGATCAATTGTTGATTATTTATCGTCACTGATTACAACAATATCTGGTCTGCACGAAAGCTTTTTATAAAATCTAATAAACTTTTTTTTTTTTTTATAAATGCTGATGTTACGTTGTATTGTCAAATGTAAATTACAGTTAAATATTACATTTAAATTAATCTAAACAAAACATCTCAAGTAAATAAGCTAGATGAATAACAACACGTTATTATTATTATTATTAGTAGTAGTAGTAGTAGTAGTAGTAGGCCTTGTAGTATTCATGCATCTCCATGTTAATTTGTAAAAGGAATATAATTTCTTATATATCTTGTACACATATTTGTATATTTAATATTTCTTTTATTTCTTGCACAATATATCTCTTCTTATATTTTTGATATTTCCTTATTTATTTTTACTTTTATTTTTTCTTATTTCATATTTTTCTATTTCTTGCACAACATAACTCTTTTTATATTTTTATATTTTCTTATTTATTTTTATTTTATTTTATTATTTGATATTTTTCTATTTCTTGCACAACATATCTCTTCTTATATTTTCTCATTTATTTTTTATTTTATTCTCTTATTTCATTTTTTTTTTTTTACTTCTGGCACAACATATCTCTTCTTATATTTTTATATTTTCCTATGTTTTTTATTTTACTTCCCTATTTTATATTTTTCTATTTCTTGCACAACATATCTCGTTTTATATTTTTATATTTTCAAAAATTTTTATTTTAAATATTTAATATTTTTCTATTTCTTGCACACATATCTCTTCTTATATTTTTATATTTTCTTATTAATTTTTTATTTTATTATTTCATATTTTCTATTTCTTACACAACATATCTCTTCTTATATTTTTACATTTTCTAATTTATTTTTTGTTTTCTTTTCTTAATTATCTTTCCTTATATTTATATTTTCTTGTTTTATATATTGTAGCATAATTCACTTTTTTCTTGCATACTTTTATTTTCTATTTCTATTTTCTTATACTTTCTCTATGTCTGTATAGTATAATGTACAGCATGATAATATAATAGTAACTGTAACATCTAGCCTTTTCCACCCAGGGATCAATCAAGTATTCTCAATCTGAATCTGAAATCTAATATTTAGGCCTATAATAAACGAGTAGCTAATATTATTTGCACGCGCATATGTTTAACGGGGAAAGGTCGACAGACAAAATGCCACAAAGTATCCTGTTCAACATCACACAGGATCTTCTCCCGCGAGGTTGTGTGAGGTGAACTATTGAATTATTTATCACTCTGTCTCTCTTTGCGCTGAGCTCCGCCGCGCCTACACTTCCCAGCATGCCTGCATCCCAGAGCGGAAGTGTCGTCTCAAAGATACTTATAAAGCTGCTTCCCAGGCAGCTGAAATAGACCAATGCGTAGCGGGGTGAACCTGCCGTAGCAGCGATGGGACGATCACAGAGAAATGACAGCTTGTGCAGGAATTTAGGCTGAGCTGCATCCCATCGCACACAGGACAGGAGCGCAACTGTCCAACTATGTGACAGCTGACATTTCTCCCTCCCGAGGTCTTATATTTTTATTTATTTTTCTAAAATCCAAGTATGGATCCGGTGAAATGGGTGGTAAAGTTGACCCGGCGGTGTCCTTTGGATGTTGCGGTGCTCCGTCTCTAACTCGCCGATGTCTCAGTGCTTGTTGGAAATGCTACCTCTCTCTGTGGGACGGTGAGATCATTTGCAGCTGTGGGGGAGAAATAACGGGAGCCGGTGTGAAGGAGATAACGGAATTACCTCTCTGACCGAAGAACTGTGTGAGCCGCCGTCCACTCTGAATTCCTCCAGGATCTCACCCTGCTGCTGGAGACACTGGAGACTTTCCAGTCAAATGTTTTATAGGTAGACTTGTTTTTGCATGTTGTTTTTGTCGGCTAAAGATAGATCACAGTTCATGCAACTGCACTGCATGAGCCGTTAATCCGCACATGCATCAAAAACGCTCAGTGTAGCGCTCTGAAATCGGTAAATGACACTTTTTATTGTGAGGAATTGAGGCTATTGCGGATTAAATGTCCATAAGGCGGCTCCACATAATGTGAGCGTCACCTCCGAGCTGCCATTAGTCGTTTCTAACTGTCCGCGTGCACTGTCCAGCACAACATTTTTGATTATGATTCATGTCACCAGCTGGACATAGCGCATTAGCCTTTGGATGGTCCACAGATTAGCTGTTATTGAGATAAAGCATCAAACACAAAGAGAATATGACGCCAAGATGTAACAGTAGTAGTTCGTGTTAATTATTCAGCTCATAATTAACCCGCAGCTTTTACGCACAGCTCTCCAATGGATGCATGTTGCCAAAAGGTCAAGTCCTTATGTGATAAAGCGCATTTAGGAGGCAATGACTTGTAACCTGACAGCATGAAAACACCAGTGCACGGATAAAGGAAAGTTATTGTACTTGCGCTTGTTTGATGAAGTTGCGTTTACGCAGCGGAAAGCATGCGCTCTACAGATATGAAGATTCTCTGAGCCTGCTTTTTCCCTTCTTTTCTGAAAGTTTTGCATCAAAGATGCATGAGACAGTCTGCTGTAAATAAACTCTTTTTAATCTGGTAAGCTTTTTTGTATTTTAAATTTTTTTTCTAAACATGATGTGGATCGACCTGTGGTGATTTTCTTTGCTGTGTCCATGCGTCTTTTTTCTTCTCCAGACCTCTGGACGTTGTTGTGGATTGTGTTGCTATTTAATGCAATGGGCTGTATCCAGAGTATCAGGTGTAAGCCCAAGAGTTTCCGAGACAGTATCATCGTCCTGGAGGTGAACACTTCCATCGACCCAAACCCCACCAGCATCGACGAGTCATCCAGCGTGGTCCTGCGCTACCGGACACCTCACTTCCGAGCTTATGCCCGGGTCCTGGTGCCGCCAGTAGCCGGTAAAGAGACATGGACCATCGGCTGGATTCAAGCCTGTAACCACATGGAGTTCTACAATACGTATGGAAACAAAGGGCTGTGAGTATCCTGGGCTCTTATGTATTTATTTAACTGTGTTGTCAGGCTTGTGATGAGTTGAGAGTTGAGTTGTGGAAAGAAGAAATATGTCTATAAATATTTCTACATAAAAAAAGCATAAAAAATATACGTATCTACATACACACATGCACCCATACATTCACACCATACCTCATACACCTCTACACAACCATGCAGACATTATAACTGCCATAAAAACAAAAATATGCAACAGAACAACCCCCCAAAACGTCCACTATCCGTCTTTTGCTCCATTCAGTTCTGATGAGCATGTGTCGAGCACATCTGGCTGAGACTTGGGGATTAATAAAGGATATTCATTTTGAAATGAACAAAAAGGGAGGATAATGCTTCATCTGTGGAATATTAAACCCCAGTACAGTTCAGATTCAGCTCTGTGATTTGCTGCACTCCTGCCATAATTCAGATGATATCATTTAGATCAAGGTTGGACAGGTTACTTTGAAAATGGTTTTATCACAGTTACTCTTTACCTCATCAGAGCTGGGGTCATGGGTTACATAAACAAATAAGAAAATAACATAAGAGCTGAAACTAACTTTCGGTGACAATTAATGTGACAGTTATTATTATTTTTGATTAACCTATGAATTATTTGGTCTATGAAATGTCAAAAAGGTGTAAAAATCACAATTTCAGAGCCTGAGGTGACTAGTTTTGCTTGTCAATCACCTGAACAAATCAATCATCAAACTAGCTGCTCATGAATTTTCTGTTGATTGACTTTAAACTCTTGTACATATATTTTATTGGTACCACCCAACTCTGACTGGAACACGAGGTCATTTAAGACCCTTTTGGAGAAGTGCTTTCGCCCAAAATAGAGAACTACATTGGTAGAATTTTAAGTTTTGAGATCAGACTTCAGTAAAAAATTGCCAACTCAAGTAGGCTACTTTAGACACTCATGGCCAAACCCTTAAAATGTCCAGAGGAGAAAAAACTAAAAGAGTAGTTGCCAACCACCAAAACATTTATTTCAATGTCACTTTGAGAGTGTTTGCGTTCCTGTTTTTAGTCTCACAAATAATGATAAAATTATCCTTCAGTGGAAATATTCTGCAGTAGTGAAACTTGTCTGTGGTTGCATCACTTTGAAAATATTACACATTAACATCTGCATGCCGGGAGATAAGTAAGAGATTTATGGAAAAGTAAAATAAATGGACTTGTCTGCGAGTGAACTTTAATGTTCAATCAGTCGCTCAGCTATCTGCAGTGTATGGGCTCGTGGCTGCATGCCTGCGGGCTACAAAGTACTTCAAAATCTGACAGATATGAGAGCAGGACATTGTGATGGAAAATAATTGCTGTGACCTTTCAGATCCCTCCACTTGTCATTACACAGTTAGGTTCTGCAGCAGCGGTTATAAACAGGAGAAAAGTCAGCTTTAAGAAAATAGACTCATGTCCCTTTCTTTTTTGTCAGTGTGAGTGTGTTTGGGCGATGTGTGTGTGGGAGGGATATCAGTACTAATGTTGGACAACTAGCATTCATTCATCTCATATCCTGTAGTGGGCAACCACAAGCTGACATGTACCCAGAATATGCTTTATCTATAGATACTGCATGCTGCACAGCTAAGATTAGAGACTCAGTCCCCTCCCAGCACCCCAAACTGGGTCCAGCATGTGTGTGTGTGTGTGTGTGTGTGTGTGTGTGTGTGTGAGAGTGAGAAAGAGACAGTAAGTCCTCAATTTCTCTTTAAAAGTCTGTCAATGCCTTTTGTAAACTGCATTTGTATTTACAGTAATTGCCTCTTTCATCCAGGCCTGAATATTTACTCTTTTATCTCGCCGAGTTGTCACGCTCTTTTGTCAAGTTCTTTTGTGTTAGCGATGTACCGTTCATATTAAAGGAGCACAGACACATTAAAAAAAACTCCAATTTTAAAACACAATATAGACAGAAAGCAGCATAGCTCCCCACTTTGAAGCCTAAAGCATAAAATTGGAGACAGTTACTAATTGCCAGTGGCTGCGTTGCCAGAGGAAATTGTTGGCGTTGTACATTTCTGCAAAAATACAGATACATTACAGTTTTATGTTTCAGATGTATCATATCAACGTCTCTAAGGTGAAGTAGTTGTCATTAGATGTATGTGAGCTGACATTTTCATTGGGAGACACAGGAGATGGTGGATGGCGTGACATTCTAAGCGAGACGGCGGCCAAGCTGCCACCAAAAGCAGGTGTTTTTGAGTGAGACATTGCACTACCAGCAGCCATTGTGCCATCAAAGGTGCAATCTTTTCCTTACCACAACCAAAGTGGGATTTGTGCCTAAATGTAACAACACATTAACTATGTTGAATCGTAAAGAAATGTAACTTTTCAACATATCCACAGTAATAACGTACGAAAGTTACATATCTGTATTGTGCGGAAATGCACAACGCCAACATTTATTCTGGTATTTGTTTTTTACTGGGCTCACAGTAGAGGAATCAACAGATAATTATTTAAATAATATTTTAAGATGTCAAAGAATCCTCTAAAAAGGACTTTAATTCTGAAAATACAAGCATTTTCCAGCTATTAAAGAGCAACAGTAATCAGCACTTTCCTAATGATGTGTGCTTAAGAACATAGCTCAAAAAGTGGGAATGTATTTGTGCCCAGAATGCAGCCAGCAAGTACAAAATTAAGAGAACAACACAGATATACCATATCAACAAAGAGGAACAGTTACCACAAGCTGGAGCTAACCAACATGCATGTAACACATACATGTACAGTAAATACAGTGCTTTATATAGTGGTGTTTGAATGCACCCACCCACTAATCCCCTCTTTGTGCAGTGTTAACATATTTTTCTATCCATATAGCTCATAAACCAAAAAAGCAGTTTATATATCATCATACTCCAGTATTGAAGTCATTACGACCACATTAAGGCCACCTATTCTCGATGTTCATTTTTGAAGCCGCTCTTAGGATGCGAGAGATGAGCTCGCTCTCGCTGCTGAGTCTCTCATACTAAGTAGTTTCTTTGATGGCAATAAAGCTTCGGTGTGCTGTAATTGAACAGAACAGCTGAGGACGGTAATGTGGATGATTTCTCTGTTGGCTTTGGATGATGTGCTCGGGATTCTGGACACATTCATAGTCTCTCCTCCCTGGTTGTTGCATTCGTCTCTTAGAATAGCTTTACTGAGGTACAGTGTTGTAGGGCTGAGCACATACCCATGTGTGATTACATGTCTCGCGCTGCCCTAAAAATTTGAAGTTGCTAAAAATAGGAACTGTGGCAGAAGCTAAACTAAAAAAGAAATTAATATTTATCTGTTGTTTAAGTTTGACATCATTTGATAACAGCATTTATGGCTATAATGTTCCTTAAATAAGGTTAACCCTCATCATGAACATGTATACTGCACACAACACTTCCTGTTAAAGGAATACTTCACCCTCCAAATGACCATATGTATGTCAATGATTCACCCTGTAAAACTTTGCTTTACTTGCATGCCTCTGGTGAACGAAGAATCCAAAAACTGACAGCAAAACTTATCAAACATCTGTTTACAAACTCTCACACAACTCGTGCAGTATCATCCAAGTTTCATTTATCCAGTGGTTTGCTCAGTACTTCCCAAACCAACAGCCCTTTCTGACAGGTGACTTCATGGTAAATGAAAGTTATCTGTTCTCTCTTCAAAGCCAGACTCCATTGACAAAAACAGCAATTTTACCTTAAAGAAAGGAGCAGTTGGTCTACCATTGCCTCGATTAGTTAGTCTTATTATGTGATGTTGGTGAATCTGAACTAACCCTTTAAAACACCACAGTCATACAATAACTCAAACAAGCTAACTGACTGAGGCAGCGGTAGAGCAGCAGCTCCCATGTACAGGGATTATAAATGACTGTTTTTGTCAATGGAGTCTGGCTTTGAAGAGAGCATAGATAAGTTTCACTCTCTGTTCAGCTCCCTCTCAGAAATGGCTGTTTGCACAGGAAGTACTGACAACACGACTGGATAAATGAAACTTTATTACACAGTGCAAGCTGTGTGAGAGTTTATAAACTGATGTTTTGATATAGTTTTGCTGTTGTTTAAAGCAGGTTTCTTGCAGTTTTTGGATTCTTCGTTCACCGTGGAGGCATGCAAAAACAAAGTTTTCTTCACAAATTCACTGTAACACAGGGTGAGAAACTGATATATAAATAGTCATTTGTGAGCTACCGTAATTCTTGGTAGAGCACTGTGGTAGTCTACCCAAAAACACAGAGTGCAGGTGGTGAGGCTTGAGCATGCTGTAAATGATTAATTAATTGCATTGGCACCCTCTTTCTTCACCTGTACTCTATAAAATCGATCCAGTCCTCACCACCTGTGACAGGAAGCATCTCCTCGGTGCATTTATCATGTCTCATAAACACACTTCTGCTACTCCAAACCATCTGCCCGTGACATACAAATGAATGTGGCAGCAAAGTTGCAGAAACAGGAAATGAGCTGTGTTTCCGCGTTGCTCAGCAGATGCATGATTTCTCAATGAAGCTTTCTTCAAACTTCTAATAAGCCTGGTGTTGTTATCAGAGCGAAAGCTTTGAATACTTTTATGTATCACCAATCTGGAGTTGGCAATTTCAGCCTATGAAATCAACTTTTATTAAGAGTTTTGTCAAAAACACATGCATCTTTACACTATGTTGTAAGACAGCAGACATATTTTGGATGGATTTATTGCTGCTATCATGGTGATGACCTGAATGTGGCTTAAGATGACATTCATTCAGTCAAACCTTTGCTAGGACTTTCAGTATTTCAACCACTAAAGCAATAGGTCAGGCATGTCCAAAGTCCAGGCCAGGGGCCAACTGTGGCGTGCAGATGATTTTAAACAGTCCCCTGCTTGTCTTTCAAAATATACTGTATGCAGCCCACCACACATCATTGGTTAATCAAGCAAGATCACTTTGTATTTCGTCTGTTCGCGTCACACTGGCAGGACTATCATAGAGTTTACTGACATACTAAGCAGGCATAACTAATGTGTGTTCATAAACAAATGGTAAACAAGCATATGAACAATTACCTTGCTAGCAGCAGACACAGAAAAGTTATCAATTATCTGTTGCTTTGAGCCAACAGTTTAGACTTCTTTGCTGACTTGCTAACTACTTTGCACACACTCTGAGTCCCAACTTGCCGTGTTCAGGTGTTAGAGCTCACACAATATGTGGATATAAATATTTTTTACACAAGCACCCCCTCGGCAGCTGCAGAAGTGCCCTCTGAGCAACAAGCACCCCTGATTTAGAATCACTGTGCTAGAGTGCATGCAACATTTACAACAACTGACATGCTCAGGAGTCACAGTGCGAGGCAGTTCAGTATTTTTTTGAGTGAATGGTTTGTAGCATCCCTGCGGTTCTGTCAGACACACACCACTTATTGCAGACCGTTTGGCTGTGAAGACACAAACAGGAAGTGAGCCATATGTCTGCAACGCTTTCCCCACTCATGATCAAAGTTCCTCAGCAGGTAGACAATGCCACTTTGTACCTACGTGCAGTCGAATCTGCTTCATGCACCATTAGCGCTTGCTGCCGCAGTGTGTTCTTGCTTTTGATGTGCGGTTATAGATTACTTTTTCACCTGTTTCACAGCAGTTCATGTGCAGGACCAGGTTTCAGTTTGCCTGTTAAACAAAGCAGCATTTAGGCAGTTTAGTTTACTGCTTAAACAAAAGTACCACCTGATGATGTTATGGACAGTACATGTAATGATAAAATTCATCAGCACATGTGCTTGTTAGGCCATATTGTCTGTGCTGGAGATCTATATCAAGCCCTGCTCTCATAAATAATAAACAGGAGACGTTTCCCACTGAGAATCAGATGCAGATATTCAGTTAAAATAATGTCTGACAAAATGGAGAATTGCTGCAAATTGTTTTGGAGGCATCAGTTGAGAGGATTAAGTGATTTTTCATACCAGAAATGTACACACACACACGAACACACACATGCATGCACACACACAAGGGCCAGCTATTATCATGCCTGACATGCTAATCTCACCCCCTGGGTGAATACATAAATCAGAATGCGGGGCCAGGCCAAGCAGGCAGTAAGTCATGTGGCCGGTGATCACACTGTTATCTCCTCTGTCCTGCTGATCCTCGACTTCAGGGAATGAAAGGTAATCTTTTTCCTGCTGCGGGCAGAAAATCCATAGGTGGACAGACCAGAGGTGCCAGGTCACTTAAGCCGTTCAGTGTCGCCTGCTGTGTGTGTCGCTATATTTTATTGTTGTGTTGTATTTTCTCCACCGCAGTTTGAAAATTTGCGGAAAGATCCGACTGTGAGGCTTTGAGTCGACTCCTTGTGTCTGTCATGTTATGTGTTATTGGACCTACGGGGATATCAAGAGGGAGACTTGTCACACTATTGAGATGCAAATTATAAGCTATTTATACAGAGAGGATTAGACAGGAGAAGTTTTTACACGAGGAATCCCTTGCTTTGGTTTAGTGCACCGGGGATGAACTTAAAGGATAATTCAGGGTTTTTACAGCTTGGGGCCTATTTTTGTAGTTTTTGGCCGTGATTTAAATCACTTATAGAAATGACAACATGACAAAAAAGAAGTCATACGGGTGAAGAAACAGCTTATTTTGAAGAGAAAACAAAAAGTAAAAATATGGCCCAATCCATCTAAGTTTACAGACAATTTCCAGGTTCAACTCTGGCCTACTGTACTTGTGCATGCACACAGTTTTGCTATGTAATTAGGCATAATTAAATTTCACATAAGACATTATTTTACCATTAAAGGAAGTGTTTAAATAGAAAATGGCTTGATTGTTGTTTTTTGCTTTTATTTCTTGCCGCCATAAGACTCAGTTGTAGCGATGATGTTTTCCTAATTGAAATACATGATGACTAAACCTATGGTGAAAAGACCAAAGGTGTAATAAGCCACTATTGTCCTTTAACCACAACAGACATGTAAAGCTACAGTAGGTGACAAAAACGTATTTTTTTTCATAACCGTCATTTTACCGTGACAGTAGTACATGAAGCAGATAATCTGTGAAAAAATGCTCCTCTGCCTCCTCATAGTGCTCTAAATGTCATTTGCGAAAAACTGTCAAACTAGCAGTCCTGATCAAATATGAATTAAGACTGTGTTGCTGCATTGCCTATTTCTCACCTCAAATGTTTTCAGAAACATATTTTAGTGTACTGTTTAGCTGTAAAATGAGAAAGTTTGTGACCATCCACCATGTTGTAAACAGTCGAGTCAAAACGATGCATTGCTCACCAGCTGGAGCAAACTCTCTGATTTTACAGCTAAATAGTACACTGAGGTGAGAAATAGGTAATGCAGTAACAGAATTTCAATTTGATCAGCGCTGCGTAGTTTGACAGTTGGACCGCTTTTGTTTTTGTTTTTGTAAACATATTTTAGTGTACTTATGAGCTGTAAAATGAGAATATTTGCTCGAGCCAGTGAGCAGTGCTTCGTTTTGGCTCGACTGTTTTCAACATGGTGGGTGGTCACGAACAGAATCTTGACTCATATGTGATCATTGCTGCCTAGTTTGACAGTTTGACTGCAGTTCAGGAACAATGACCGACATGATTGACAGCTGCTCTTTCTGAAAATGTGATTGTTCAAAGTCTCCCATCATGGGCTAGATCTTCTAAAGCCTAAACAACAGAGCCAAGAGAAGCTGCAGAAGTCTAGTGTTCTTTTAGACCACTTGAATTACAATATGCTCAATTTTTGCCCAATGACGCAAAGCTAAACTGCTTACATGAGCTTCAGTTTCTATGAGCTTAACCTTTGCATAAATCCTCATCTGTAACTCCTTTCAACTTCCAGGTCGAGTTGGGAGCTACCTGACCTGCGTGATGGCAAAATCCAGGCCATCAGCGACTCAGATGGGGTGAACTACCCGTGGTACGGCAACACTACGGAGACCTGCACTGTGGTAGGCCCCACCAAGAAGGACAGCAAGTTCACTGTTAGTATGAATGACAATTTCTACCCCAGCGTGACCTGGGGTGTGCCCGTCAGCGACAGCAACGTGCCTCAGCTTAGCAGCATCCACCGCGACCAGAGCTTTACGACCTGGCTGGTGGCCATTAACCAGGCCACCTCAGAGACACTTGTCCTGCAGACAATCCGCTGGAGGATGCGACTTCACATCCAAGTGGACCCGGAGAAGCCTCTGGGCCACAGGGCTGTTCTGAACGAACCCGTGGCCCAGGAGCAGCCCCAGATCCTGGGCAAGAACGAGTCCATCCCCTCTAACGCCATGGTTAAGCCTAACGCCAATGACGCCCAGGTGCTGATGTGGCGGCCAAAGAATGGCGACCCCGTGGTTGTCATCCCACCCAAATACTGACCTGTTTCACTGACCAGACTGGCCTTGGATACCTTAACAGTATCATCTCTTATTTGTTGTCTTTCTTATGTTCCCACTCGTCACCAGCTCTCACTGCTTTAACCCTTTCCTGTCTTTTTTTGTTGTTTTTTTGCCTCTACGTTCTTCTCTCTTACATTTTGAAAAAGACTGACGGAGAGAAAAACAGGCAGAGACAGACGAAACCAGCTCTGAGAAAAAGACCAGCTGTTGCTCTGAGGTGGGGGATTGAACACACTTTCAAAACTGGAGCGAACAAACTGTAACCATTCTACCTTCAAACTGGGTCGGGTCGCACTGTGCTAAATGAAATCATTGCAAACATGAAAAACGAGAATTACTTTGTTTTTTATTTCAGTTTTATATTTTGGCTGTCCGGGCCACGTGATATGGGGTTTGTGAGCGTGGGTGGATTGAAGTATTTTACATGACCATGTCTGTGCACGGGCTACAAACATGGATATGCACAAACCTTGTGTATGAATACCAGTTGTGTTTTTATTTATGGGCTGGGAGAGAGTGCATTTAATTGTGTTTGTTGTTGTTGCATCGGGTGACATGCTAGATTTTAGTACTTTTTTTAAAAACAACATGCAAGACATTCAATCCATGCTGCCTTAAGTTTACATCGCTTTCCACTGCAAATTTTTAGCCTTAAACCAAGTGCAATGCAGTATTTTGCTCATTTGTCCCGTCTCTTCCAGATTGTTGGTGCTGGTATGTGTGGGTTTAGGACAGGAAGGACACCACAGAAGAAGACCCGGCTTCTTGTATGTTATGTTAAAGTTACCTGACAAATGTATTGTCTCACGAGTACAACCAGCATTATGCGTAGACAGTTATACAACCAATCTAACTAGCTGTGTTTCAAGTGCATTATGCAACCGAAGAGATGCTCTGTGCTAATACAGAGTACACCAGTGAAGCCAACACTTGTCGATAGCACTCAACGAAATAACGTGCAATAACAACCTGAGCAAAAAGTACTCAGAAGCGCTCCTCAGCTACCCTCATTTCATTCACTTTATTCTGTTTAGAGGCAGTTGTAGCATTCAACAGAACAAGTTTTCCTTTATCACCCCATCTCAGGGCCCCTATTTCACTTCCTTCCCTTCCTTCATCCATCCTGTCTGGCCTTCTCTTTCTCACCGCAGTGAGTGACTAAGTGTTTGCATTGCTCACATTGAACAATCAATACTTTGATTAATACGCAGCCACAGACAGGGGAAATAACTTTTAATAACAGGAGAGTAAACACAGCAGGATCTCTGCTGCGCTGTCAGTCCTGACAATCTTAATCACATTGTATTCATTATTGTTGCCTTCCTTTAAATCAATAGCATCCCTTTTCTTTCTGTAATATTAAAGTCAAAACATGCCTCTCATGTTACGTGTTTTTGTCCCTCTTCTGCAGTCATCTGCTATCTTCATCCACACCAGTGTTCTTCCTCCCCCTCTGCCTTCCCCCTCTTCTTTCTCTCATTTTTTATCTGTTGTCGAGGCTGAAAAGCAGAGCAGGAGGCATGCAAGTTTGATCCTGACTGCACGGTTGGCATATAGATGACCCACTTCTCTGCCCTGCCAGTTGTAGCTCTCGCTGCAGGAACGTGGGGTTTGCCTCCCTTTATTTCACCGCCGGCAAGTGTAAGACACAAACACACGCATACACAAACAGCTCTGGTCAGCTAAATACCAACATTAGACGAGATGATGCCGGTTAAGCTTTTATTCTTTGAGAGGGGCTGAGTTAAAACTCTTAAAAGCAGAGAGAAAGGCTGAATTTGGCATCATGGGAAGCCAAAATATTTATATACGCATACTTTTTTAAGAGTCTGTTAATGAGCTCTGTGAGAGTTTGTTCTGTTGAAGGGTCGTTTTTCACTTTCAGATGTTACAAACATCTTGCAAGCTCAGTGCGCTCTCCAAGTTCCTGCGTTTTGCCTCCAACCAAAGAAATAATTTGCATGCAAGCCTGATCTGCTCCTGTATTTCACAAAGATCAGTAAGCTTTTGCTGTTTCAGTGTATAAGCGTTTCCTTACTATCAACTGTACAATGAATTTTACCCAAAATACCCACATTTTGAAACATCTTTTTTAGAATATTCTGTCCATTTAACTTTTTAAATGAGTTTTTTTGATTTAACTGATACTTCTACCTAGACTGTATAGGAATAGTTTGACACTTTGAGAAATACGCTTATTTGCTTTCATGCCGAGAATCAGATGACATGATCGATACCACTCTCATGTGTGTACACAATACGAAGCTACAACCTATTAGCTTAGCTTAGCAAGCCTGGAAAGAGCCTGGATTTGTCCAAAGATACCAAAAACACCTACCAGCACCTCTAAAGCTCACCAGTTAACACATTATATCTCGTTTGTTTGATCTGTAAGAAACAAAAGTATAAAAATGACAAGTTGTGGCTTGATCAGGGTGTTTCCAGTCTTCATGCTAAGCTAAGCTAACCATCTCCTGGTTGTAGCTTCGTATTTAGCGTATACCAGAGCGATATCAATCTTTTCATCTAACTCTCGGCAAGAAATCAAGTATTTCCAAAAATGTTGAGATATTCCTTTAACTGTGACTCAAATGGTTTCAATGTACAAGCGTACATTCTCTGCAGAGCACCATGTGGATCAATGCGGTACAAGTCAAATGATATCTAGCCGAACCAGAGCTCAAACATCAATTCACGATGTCCATCTCTTGCCACCAGCTACACTGCTTTATAGCCACATTTTAAGCCCACACATGGCTTCATATTGACACTCCTGCTCGGCTCGGTTCATGCATAACCGCGACAGCCTCAGCTTCAGGCTGGGTCGCAGGGTGCTGCGGTGAAGGGAGAGGAGAAGCAAAAGGCTATTGGGGGACTGCTGTCATAATTAGATCTGCTGTGACACACTTACATGCCCTAGATGGACTGAACTGTGCCGAGTCGTGCCATGCAACGCGAGGGCCAGCTAGAGTCATGGCTGAGGTTTAAGTGAGGTCAAATAGCAAAGGTCAGGGTCAAAGTGTTTGTGCACTGGGAGCCGTCAAAGTCCCAAAATGTCCCGCAGACAGGCGAGCGGCCACGAGGGAATGAATACGAAGGGTGACAACAAATTGAATCCATTCAGACATTAAAGCCAGCTTAAAATAACAGTGACATTTACCAAGCGCAACTTGGATGTCAACCACAAGTTATTTTAATTTGTGGTTTGTTTTGAACGCGGCGACCTTTCACCTTACGTAGTATTTGTAGCTGCCTCGTAATGTCTTGAGATGACCTGTAGACTCACTGGGTAGTGCTCAACCTGGAGTACATGTAATGTGATTAAAATTTGACACGCAGAGTGTCCCACACTCACAACATGTATGTGTGTGTGTTGATGTGAGCATGTGTGTGTGTGTTAAATCCCATTTGAGGGATTTAGGCAGGATGAGGAGTTTCACTGATGTGCTTCCGTTGTTGTTGAGTCATGATTCTTTCTTTCTCTGGCTCTCTCACACAAACACAGTTCAGGGAAGGTTATGTCCTTGTCATAAAACAGGGACAGAGCTTGCCCTCTCTCTCACACACACATACACAGACACAAACACCCTGAGGGGAAAGGAGCAGGCCTGGCGTGGTATCTGATTGTCACAGCAGTGTCACATTGGCAGCGAGAACTAATTTATCAGCCCGGCACGTGGACCGTCTGAAGACATGCACATGCTGCAAAGCCATATGCACAAAACACACCTGTTTGCTAATAAACAAGAAGTGAAACATGTGTTGTGTAACATGAAAGAGAAATGAGGTCTTTGAGTGGGTGCCTGTCAGCTGTCAACAGCATTTTATATTATATCATAGGATAAGGATTTTAATCGTCTTCTGTGTGTGTGTGTCTGGATCTGTTAAAGATGTGTTAATGATGTGTATTTTATGTTCACACAACAGAAGAACTTCATAAATGCTTTATGTGCTTCCTTAACTACGCCACAGAAAAACAAAAGCGCAGTTTGTTTGCTGTATGGAGGGCAAAAGGTGCCAAAATTGGACAAAGCCAAAACTATGCAGTAGTAACTTGTGAAATCTAAAACTTCCCGGCACTTAATAACAGGCCTGTTTTAAGTTGTTGTTGTTTATTTCCAGAGAAACATCACAAATGCAAAATGTAGCCACGTGAAGGATTATTTGTTGTAGTGTTTTCTGCTTGTAAGGCCGTGCCAAGTGAACGAAAGCCTCCTCTCCTAAACCCACACCATCACTTCTGAGGGCTGCTAACCTTTGCTTCAGATCCTGATGTAGTTATCCCAAGTTATCCCATCCCAACTTCACACTCAGGACCACCTGCCTTCATTTTCCTAGCTTTCACTTTTGTTTCTATCCCATGAAAATTCATCTCGCTGTTCTCCTGACTTCAACAATGAAAGCATCATGGTTTAAACACAACCCTAAATGTAGCACATACAGGAATATGAGCGACTATCTGTGTTTCTCATTCTGTTTGGTTTGATTTCTGGAAATGCAACACTGAAACAGTCAAATCAGTTTGTGTTCCTTTGTTCAGCTTTGACTTCTACACCAATACTTGAAAATGGGTCAGTTCTGGCAAATATTTAAAACTGTGAAAATGCACAACACTGGGGAAACAAACCCTGAAAAAAATATATATAAAAAAGGTCTTTTTCATGAATGAATAAAATGTACAAATATTATCTGTTGTCTTTCCGTTTCTTTTCAGCATAGAAGTGGAGACGTATTTTTCTACTTGCTGCCTTCCTTAATGCTAATTATACTGCATTAATCTACTACTTTCATCCATACATGTGTCACTTCAGGGTGGTTTCCTTTCCAAACATGTCGGGCTGTGTGTTCATTCACCGCACAAATCAAAGAACCAGATATCCTCTGAGCTATGACAGAAAGAAACATAGTCTTGAGTGCTGAACTGAAAAATCTTGAAAGCCCGCACGCTTACGAACAAACCCCGAGGCTGCACATACATGGCTGAGCACATGATGTAATGTAGCTTTGGCCAGTCAAAAGGTTTCTGCAGCATCGCAAAGGATGTTACTGCTCTATACAAGTCTGTTTTGTTGACCGCGGTGATTAAAAGCAATGAAAGGAGATACAGTAAAGAAAGGAAATATAATAGAGTGGAAGAATGAGATATTATCTGTGGAGATCCTTGAGAGTCATATGGTCAGGGACTATATACATACAGCTGACGAATAAACCAAAGATGCAACATGAATCAATGAAGGAAGAACTTCAATTTTCAACTAATTGTATATTGAGAAAGATAACAAATAAAGGAGTTTCCATTCTTTTTTTGAGGCTTAATTTGTCAGCCTTCTTACCCTTTACTAGATAGGACACAAAGACATGAAAGGGGAGAGACAGAGAGGGAACTACATGCAACAAAAGGCTGCAAGTCAGATGCAAACCGGCTGCTGCGAAGGACTCAGCCTACATGGAGCGCACAATCTACCACGTGAGCTACCAGGGCGCCCCAGGAAATTCACATTCTACATATAATGCTATGGTCCATTTACCTCAGAGATCTGAAGCTGGAGCTGGGAATGATGTCACACCTGTATTGACTGTGCTCCAATACAAGATAGAAAATCAAGATGTTGTTAGCAACACCAGTTCTAGCCAGGCTAGCCACTGTTAGCAATATCAGTTGATAACATCAAATTATGTTGTATTTTGCGCATATAAACACCGTAGTAGCTTGTACACAGACAGAAGATGGACAAGACTGTGTTTAAGACTGTTTTAATGAGACAAAAATAAGATAGAAATGCTAATAAACAGTATATTACTGCAGCTTTCACTACTGTTGATGTGAGAAGCAGCCATCTTGGATTTTGAGGTTGGGGTTGGCAAGGTTCCTGTGACTTTCTGGGTCAAAAATTCAACTTCCAGGGGTGTTCCAGTTAAATTTCGGATTGGGAACTCTGAAGTCTAACTTCCAAGTTCAAATGGAGCAAACCACAATGCTCAAAACTGTGATGACTAAATGATGTATCTGTAGTAAAGTTGAGTTAAATTCAGTCACTGGTGGTTGGATTTGGTTGTAGAAGTTGAGAAATGATTGGCATGTGAGGTGTCAGCTTTCGGATTAAAGATAAACCACCCAAGTATTGTACACTACTGCCTTTATAGCCAGGATGAAAGCTGGTATACAGAAATACTCCAGTGTCTGTTACTGTACGTGCACACCAAGAGCTGCAAAAGCTGCAAAGGCGACTGATTCAATTCATTTTCAATGGGCACCGGTGACCACGGCTGCAAAAGCTGGAAAGCTGGAAAGCTGCAAAGCGTCCGCGTTTTGGTGGCCAGAGTGTCAGATTAAAGTTGGGGAGTCATGAACTTAATGCAAATTAGCTATGATGCATTTCGGCTGCAAATGACCAACCAATCAAAAATGAGATGTCCATCGCTTGTGTGGAACCCAGAGAACATCCTCGGAAACTTTAGTTCCTACCAAACATTTGTTCCTACTTCAAAATGAGAGAGAAGCTAATCACTGCTGTGGCTGGACACAGAGTCCTTTATGATTCGAGCCTGTTTATATATAGGGACTGAAATCAAAAGGAGCAGGCATGGTAGTTGGTCTGGTGAGTTGATATTGAGAAAGAATTTTTTTAAACTAGGGGCGAATACATCCATGCTAATATAACGCCTAGCATGCTAATCTCCCTTGTTTAATGTAATGAATTTCTTTACTCATGTAGTCTAGCTTTTGGGGCTGGGTAGCCGGCAAAGGCGCTGTGCTCCAGCCAGTAACCTGTTTTGTGGCTCCTTTAAATTGACAAGCACGATTGAACATTCGAATGTATGATGTCATGAGCGACTTGAGCTGCCAAAAATATTTTGGACAGCGGCGCTGCTTGGGTGACCTCGGCTGCTTTGCAGCTCTTGGTGTGCACGTACAGTTAAGGTGTGGAGAATGTTGACTCCTCCACCAGTCATGAAGTGACTTTTCTATTACCTCTCCTCTATGTCTCATCATTGACTCCTTTACTTCTCATTCATACTTTGCTTTCACTTACACTTTTAGCTATATTGCTATTTAAAAGACAAGGATGGCAATATTCTGTATTTTTATTATTGGCAAAAATAATCCCTTGACAAGACCAATACTTTCTGATTCCCTACCCTGTTTGCGACAAGTAAATGTTTAAAAACTGCTCACAAATATTTCATTTCATTTTCAAAAAAGGCTCAGTAATGCCCATAAACAGCTGGGCATTGTAGTTTTTAGCAAACATTACTTAAAAAGGAGTAAACAGTGCAAAATTTGGGGGGACTATTTTCTGCTGCGAATTAATACACATTTTGTGTGCTAGTGAGTATTTACAATGTATGAGATTGAAAATAAACTACAGTGCCCATGTTTGTCGTAGTGAAGAAAAATATCACCCAGAGCAAAAGTGTGGCTCACTGATGTTTTTTAATAGATTTTGGAGAACAATGGAGGTCTATGGCAGAGAGGAGTAATCTCTATTAGGCTTTAACAAAACAGGCAGTAATTGTTAGTAGGGTCAGTTTATTGTTGCTTTTACTCTGTTTCTGGGATTCATTTTATTACAATAAGAAAAATACATAATATCTCTGGCCTTATCATTGCATATATTCCACTGTTTATGTGAACAACCCCCCGTTTATCATACTTCTAGTTATACCCTTCTCTTTAAAAGGGATAAGAAGGATATCAAAAAGGATACTTGACTTAAATTCTGAACTTCAGAGCTACGTTATATAAGATGAGGCACAACTGAGCAGTGACTAACTCTTAGCACCTTCGTAAACTCCACCAACACACAATCATTAGGTCAAATGAATCAAAATTTATGAGTCTGAATGAAGTCATTGAAATGCAAGAGAGAACACAGGTATGCTGAGCAGCCGTCATCGCTGTTTCCACCCCGTCTTCACTGCACCTCTGTTATAACTCTCAGAGGACTGCAAAGTGCTCTATTGGGTTGTTTAATTTTCAGGTTATCGCTTGGTATATAATATTACCACATTAGACACGTAGGTAGGGGCTTTAATTTAATCTTTAGTCTACAGCATAAGCAGGGAGCTTATATTGTCCCTTTCCGTACAGGCTGAGATACGGAGAACAGTGACTCACAAATCTTAAGACAAGTTTGGGATTTAGCCACTGGTGGCTTTAATGAGAAGTGTGGAAAGTCTGAGAAGACTGAGGAGCTGATAAGGTAAATATACTCAAATACTTGGATTTAACGGCTGGTTTACTAAGAAATTATTGATCCTATACACCAAATGCAATGGTATAGCAGAAGCTTGTGTATGTGTACATGGAGTTGGACCCAGTTCCAGACCTGCAGCCTCTCCTGTGTGTGCTATCCTTGTTACATTCCTGAGCTGTACATGCACAGCTATATTTACTTCACTCAGAGTCTGTCAGTATGTTGCAGAGTCTCCTCACATACATCCACCTGTCACTATTTGTAATACCGAATAATCACTGTGCCACTGTATCTTTGGCACCAGACATTACTATTAATACTCCCGCAGAGACGGTGTTAGAGTTGCAAGAGCCCTCCATCATTCTTTGTGATGTCTGGGACAATACCGGGGCTTATTAGCTACTGATCCACAGAAATATCTTGGTGCTGCTTTTAGACGACCTCCATCTTTACCAGGTCTGACCTCTGTGTAAATTTTTAGTTTGCTTGGAGCAGGACTTAGGTTACACTTGTCATTTCACCTCTTTGATTTTTAAAGTTGCAGTACTTGCAAATGTGAAAAGCTGTTGACATATTTGTGCAGATGTATAAATATCTGCAAATGTTTAATCTATCAGTGAAAAATGGGAATAATAATGTCTGATGGAACGTACGGCTTCTGACCATTTTCTGCAGATTTCAATTTGGTATGCAGTGTCAACAAAGACCAGTAATGAAAACTTTCTGAAGACACATTGTCAGAGGCCACAAACTGCACCGTGTTCAGATCCCCGTGTGCTACCAAGGATGTAATATCCTGTTTGGCGCGTCGGATTCTCCGTCAACACAAACAGCACAAATAATTAGAGGGAGAGACAATGACAGCTTTCTATTAAGTGACATATTTTCCACCAGTCACAAGATTTGAGGTCCCTGTTGATAGCATCAGTCACAGGGCTTCTGCACGGCTCTCGGAGTTGTTAGGGCCTCTTTAGTGCTGCATAAAAAGCAACTTAGTATCCATTTTATTATTATATCAGTCACAGAATAAAAAAATGACGCTCACATCATTTGTTTTTAGTGCTTCCCAGCAGTATGTAAAAATAATTCTTAATGATATCGTGAATTAACACAACCTATACTCATATAAGTGGCAGAAAATGGGTTTTCCTTCCTCCCTCCATTATGGAATAAAGAGCTTCATAGTGACTGCAGTTGGCAGGAGTGGCAGTGTTTGCTGCAGGTCTGATGGTGCTGACTGAAACTCAACAAAAGGGATTTAACAGCCTCCTGCAAACACACTGTCGCAGCAATCCCACTTTTAGTTAAAGGAGTATTTCACCTGCTAAATGAGCATTTGTAAATCATATAGTGATGCTGTGTTACCTTGAATTTGTGAAGAAAACTGTTCTTTTTTATGCATGCCTCCATGGAAAACGATGAACATATTGATTTACTGTATTGAGGAATGCTTTAACAACAGGAAAACTATATAAAGCATCCGTTTACAGACTCTCATACAGCTCGTGCAGTATAATCCAAGTCTCAGTTATCCTGTTGTGTGCTCAGTACTTCCCAAACACATGCATTTTTGTGAAAAAAGCCTAGTATTGGAGAGCAGAGGTAAGTTTTATTATTAAGTTTAGTTTCACAAAGAGTTAATGCATGTGATTGGGAAGCACTGGGGATACGACTGGATAAATGTCACTTATGCCTGGGCCACACTGAGCAGTGTGAGCACAGTGTGTGCACTGTGGAACCTCTTGTATTTTTTTTTTTGCACTCATGTTAACAGGTTAGAGCAGCCTCACTGCCCGCGTGAGTAGTGCTGCTCTAGCTTGGCTGCTGCAAAACATCTCGAGATTTTGAGTCTTGCCTACATTTGCCATGTTACATGCACGTTTTTTTTTTTTTTTTTTTTTAGCAAAAATTAATTAATGAAGGTGAAAATTTTGATAATTATATTGACATTGTACCACCTTTCACGAAAGTTTCAATGTATTTATCGATTACAGACATGAATAAATATAAATATTTATTTTTAGCTCAACACTTCCTGTTTCTGTTTCAAAATAAAACCCTCTTACAATGTTTCTGTGGACAGAATCCCTTTAATAAATTAGTGGAGTACGGACTTTAAATCGTGGAAATATAATACACATGGCAAAGACGCTGCAGTTCAGCAAGGTGGCCGTCACGCACTGCTCACACGGACAGTGTGGCACAGGTGTTACATAATACTGCACCAGTTTTGAGAGAATTTGTAAATGGATATTTTGATATAATACTATTAAACTTTGTTTATATAGCATTTCCAAAACACAGTTACAAAGTGCTTTATGAGACAAATAAAAAAGTATATTCCATCAAGATAAAAACAGCAATATAAACATTGAACATAGGCTTAAGATCAGATAAATCAGAGTGTGCAATAAAAAAAAAAGAAAGCCTTCCTTTAAGAGGAGTGTTTAAATGAAGACAATGAGTTTGCCAACCTAAGTTCCTCGGGTAAGGAGCTCCATAGATGTGGAGCTCCAACAGAAAATGCCCTGTTTCCTTTTGTAACGAGGCGGGCTGTAGGAACAGTTAGGAGGGCCCTACCTGAGGAGCGCAGGCAGCAGCTGGGCTCATAGGGCGTAAGTAAATCTATAATGTATGTTGGAGCAAGGCCATGTTTTGCTGTTGTTTTGCTTTAATACACAATAACACATATAACTGAGATACTGGCCACAGCTGTGGCAGGCAGGAGAAAAATAATTAAGACTTTTGTGAATTAAACTGATGACTTTTTAATACCTTTTGTGACATTTTTCCAGGGAACGGAATTCAATGTGTTTAAAGACTCTTCAAGGCCTGCTGAAACCCTGCAGACATTATGTCATTTTTAATTTGAAGTAGATAAATCAGTGCTGCACTGAAGCCAGACACACACTGCAACCCCTACAGTTATAATAAGAGACTGGTGTTTGAACAACATGTACATCAGGACTACATCTGGACCGTCAGAGGACAACAACTGCTTACTATACAGTACAGTGCAATTTTCCAATCAAATTAATGATAGCCATTAAACACTGAGCATCCCACGAGCTGCAACGAGGGTACTTATAGGCAAACTTTAATTGCCATCAGTGTAATTACAGCATGTGATGTAGTTGGATGCTACACCTCCCACACTCTGCCAAGCCTGTTGTAATAAACTCAGACATCACAAGCCGCTCCTGAGGGGGAAGCATCGAGATCCTTTACACGGTTATATTATAAAACTACTTTATGAGAAGTTAAACTGAACACCTCATCTGACCCTGCCTGCCTTATCCATAATTATTTTATCTGAATATTAATACCTTCACCCACATTTATAAAACATAAGACTTTGATTTCATAGCTACTTTAATGTCTCTCTCTGCACAGTTGCACCACCTACAAAGCTTACAAAAGGTCGGGAATATCCAGCGGGATGAGGACAGGTTTAAAATAGGTGGGAAAAAAAGGCAGATAGAGTGTCATTATTTTCAATTCCAATTACAGACTCATTTCACTTAGGCCGCATTGATCATTCTGTACAGCCGTGTGTTATTGCAGCGTTGTCCCCAGCGATGATGTGCTGCCATGTGGTGATATATGCTCACGTGTCTTTTTTGGCTGATAAACCCTCTCCCTTTAAGTGGTTTTCTGAGTGCTGAGAATTCTCAAAAACATCCAAACATTTCATTATGACGGATGGCAGCGAGGACAAAGTGTGAAACATTCTTCAATGCCATTTTGCTTAAACAAAATTTATGAGTGCCGACTGTCATGTCTGGTCATTCCACACCGCTGTGCGATGTGTAGCACCTCCATATATCAACAACAAGCTGTGCTGCCTTTTAAAAAAGTGCACTGAGTTCTAGTCGAGTCCCTTGTTAAGATCATTTTTGGTGCTATTTTCTAGCACCTTTTATGAAGGGTTGTAATTAATGGTTAATAAATTATTTAGTAATGCTTTATAGATCAGTCAGTTGTAAACGTTAATAAGTCTTTATAATTAATTGGCTTGAGTATATTGTGATGAGTAGTATGAATATATGTCTGTATTGTTACCATGGAAACTGTGTGGACCCCAGGAAGAATAGCTGCTGCGCTACAAAAGCTAATGGTGAGCTTTAAAAAGTCTGCATTAGCTAATGACTTGCATTTTATGTCTGTTATTTATACACAATTTAAATAAAGCAATAAAATAATTTTTCCACTTAGCCAGCAGTAATTAAATTAATACATCTTTCCTCAGATTGCTCAAATATACCACAAAACAGAAACAATACATTATCTGTTGTTGGGGATTTAGTAAGGACACTGTTATATCTTGCTGTTTGGCAGAGGCTGACACCACACTGTGAATAATTTCCGAGTGTTCGCTAACTGAGCTAAAGCCAAGAAACAATAAGAGATTGGATCAGTGACTGTGCTGGCCAGCATGCTCTGGCATTATCCACAATCAAACATGTTTGGATGTAATTAATGTAAAAGCTTAGCGAGCACATGGCCCGTGAATCCTATGCTTATCCTCTTTGACCAATCAGAAAGAAAGCCATTGGTTGCTGGGAGTTTGGCCACATGCCTGTTCAAACAAACATACTATAAAGATAATGACAATGGGCTCTTAATCTGTGTGCGTCTGTGTTACACATTCAGTAAATCTTATTCACATTAAGCATGACACTAATAGACAAGAGAGCTGTGCGACACACAAAAAGGTAAAAGCTCCCACTGTGTGTGCTGAGTCCTTTGCAACATCTCATCTGCAGACCGATTTTATTGATGACCAAAAACGGGAAAAAGGGAATAATTTTGGGGGCGGATATGGATTTAGTTAATTTATGTACCCTAAATTTGGGCAGTACAACACATCTGCTGACACCAGCAGTGTTTATTATGCATTCAAATGCAAGATGCTTGCTTGATGAAAAGGGGAAAGTCCTAGATTCAGCAAATAAGAGAATTAACTACTCAAAGTGTTGACTGAGATTCAAGAGCTCAAACTGAAATACTCCCAGAGGCATACTGATGAAATGAAAGTCTTCTACAGATGATATCAAAACTGCTGCAATCAAATTATACTTTAAGAGGTTGGATAAAATAACAACATATTTACTGTTGGGATCAGTTCTGACAAAGTTGATGAAACCTGTATGATGACTGAGACCTTATGGTCGAGCTCAAAGTAGATGCCGCCGCTGTAGAAATGGGGAATGCTCACCTGAGTGGGAAATTTAGAGGCGATGCTGGGAAGTCAGCTGTGCCTCAGCTCTTAAACCTAAAAACAAAAACAGCTTCTGTGACCAAAGCTACACTTAAAGGTAGATAAATCTTAAAAGTTAAGTGGTTTCCATGGCCTTTTAAATTAATCTAGTGCCAGAAAATGATTTCAGTATTTTTATTTGCTCAGGCTATTCATCTTATACACAGCATCAACAGAGAGGCAGAGGGAGGGACGGGGCAAGAGACACTGTCTGCGATATATACTTCTTGTACATAAAATGTCTGTGTTGTCGCTGCATTTTTTATAACACATCTCTCACCTGTATCCAGGTGCTGTCTCAATGTGACAAAATGGACTACAACTACCAAGAAGAATGGCAATGGGCTACGATCAACCTCGCACACAAACTAGCAAACAAACGCTCACCTGACACAATCAAGCAGCTCTGGTCTCCCACACATGCAGCGCAGCGCTGTATTGCATGTGTGCCACTGCGGTCATTTAATTCATCTCACAGACTGATTTAGCCTAGCACGTGCAACATATATACCGATGTCACACTGTAGACTAATTAACAGACAGATTGAACAGAGGAGCAGCTCTGTGTCTCTCTGTTTGGTGCTGGAGAACTTGTGATTGTGTGAGTGGGGCAGAGCTGTGCAGAGTGAGAGAGGAGCGATGCACACTGACTAGGCTTTTCAGGAGAACAGCATTATTTCGCAACTTGACCCTTTATCAATATTAACAGTGATGTCTTAATGTATATCTTGCTTGAAAATGTAGAAATATATCATACATTGTCCTGATATCGCCCAGCCTTATGATGACATCAGCAGATAGTTCAGATACTGTCATAGCAAGCAGTGCACTTCCACATGGCACCTGTTGTCCTTCTCCTGATGGTGCTTATTGTCACATTTTGTTCGTTTCCTAATGTTTATATTTGAATAATGGGAAAGGAGTAGAGGGGATTGTGATAAACAGCATTAAAGGGATACCTCTCCCCCGAAATGACCATTTGTATATCAATTACTCACCCTGTGTTAGGATGAATTAGTGAGGAAAGCTTTGTTTTTCTCACGTGCCTCTGGTGAACGAAGAATCCAAAAACTAGGAAGCTTCATGATGAACTGTAGTCATATTTGCCCTAATCTCTCAAGACAGATTCTGCAATCTACATTGTAGAATCTGTCAGCAGCCCTGTGTGAAAGACGACTAGAGAGGGGGGGAGGGCGGGGCTTTGAGTTTGAACAATGCTGCGCTTTAGCCAATCACAATGGAGGGGGCGTGGCCGAGA